>NW_019211455.1:46697697-46940466 GCF_002443255.2 Varroa destructor | reverse complement strand
ATTCGTGCAGTGGAGCGTATTTTATTTGGTAACCAAGAGCCATCGAGAAAGCTATACTTCAGGCTGCAGATCTCGAGATCTACATTAACATTAAGGATCTCTTACTGCGTTCCCATGGTAACTATCGAATTTAGCAAGTATGCTGCTACACTGATTAAAATCTCAGTTAGAGGTATTTTTATAAGTTCTATATCTGTTTGAATAACTGTCATGACGTTTTACAGGTTTGTTGGAGAAAGTCCAGATATGTCCGACAAAACGTACCTAGGAATTTAGGCAAACTCCTGACACGAAATGCTATAGGAAGAAGTGGTCCGAAGACCTATTCTTGTAAAGAAAATAGCTTGAAATGCTTATGAAAGATATCTCCGAAGTGTCTGGGCCATACTGTACGCAGAAATTTCACGTTTAAAAAGCCTCTGCCCGATCTAGCCGCATTGTCTGGCTAATGGTTCAATGCTTTCTAGCATAAACTCAGAGTGGGACGAGTGCTCTTCTTGTCCGCCGTCGTGTTGAATAACATCGAAGAGACAAATTCCCACAAACCGTCAGCCAACGCGCAGGCCCGACGCTTGAGGTTTGAAAGCAAGACCACGTCGAACAGCCCGCCAACAAAACTAGCAGAAAAGGGCTCGCTCGATTTCCCAAACTTTGGCCGATTACAACCCTAAGAAAACAGTTGTCTGTGAGCATCGTTTTGCTGGGGCTACGACAGTTATAGTCTCGTGTTGGCGTTATTAGCAGCAGTACCATTATCTAATTACGCATGCTCGTTTCATTCAAAGTGCTCATTCATATAAATATATATTTGGCTTCGGCTGTGAGGATCGCGAGCGCAGGATCGATATAGTGGAGCGATGTAAAGTGCTTTTCATGTTCGATAGACCGACCCACCGACCGACCGACCGACCGACCGGCCGGCCGGCCGCCCGCCCCCCCATGTGACTGTTGGCGTAATGCCTTTATGTATTAGCTTGAGCTTGTCTGCGTAAAGTCGAGTTTGGTGTCGCATAGTCTTCTATACGAGAGGTACTGGACGAATTTTACTCTCGAGGAACATGTTTCACCACGCGAGTTGGATAATGTCGACTAATAGGAATACTACGCAAGGGCTAGAGAAGGGAACGAAAATTGTTGTAGGTTTATAGACGATCATACAAGCAGGTCGTTTGGGAAAAATGCTTCTAGTGTGGCTTCGCTGTGATGATGTTAATTATATGCAAATGAATGAAGGTACTCTGATTTTGGCTGGTTAATAAAGCGTGTAGTAGTGCGTTTGCTGTAATAGCTGTTTATATGGCATTCGTTTTTCTTGTCTTGTTATAATGATCGCCTTTTCTGTAACTATATCTGCTTTTATGGAAGAAAACCCCCCCCCCCCCTAGGAACTTCATTTTTAATTGACCTCACGCACTCATAAATCTTATATTTTAGGCTAAGTGCTATTTTTTTACGGTCGCTCAAGTTTTTTTGTTATAGCAGCTTCAATATTTGACGTTACTAAGTGGGCGTGCTCTCACGATTACAAGTCACATCGATCGGCGGTACATTGAATCGGCTTATCATTTTTGCTTATGACATATTCTAATGAGGCCCTAAGAATCTTATGGTCTACCATGATGAACCTGGGTGAACGATGAGAGGCATTCCCTAGAACGGGATCAACCTTCGCCTTTTTAACAGCAAGTGATTGAGACCAATGCTGTAGGCCAACCTAATCAATAGATATCAGTTCCCTTTCGACCCGAAACTATTTAGTATCAGCGATGGCCGTTTGGGGAGCAAATATGAAAATAACAACTAACATTTGTGTCGGATCCCTGCGCTGCTGACGATCTACATTACTGATAAGCTTTCTTTCTGCTTTGCGGTTCAGCCCGTGGGGTAGACAGGTAACAGGGGCGCACATCTTGTTAGGCTTGATACGATTAGAGGGTTATCGGCTGATTTTCTATATAAATCGATTAGCTGGTTGCTACTGTATTGCTTAATGTGCGTCATCGCTACGGATAGCCGTTGTGCTATTATGTGCATATAGCCAAAGCTAGCTATCTGAAAAGCGGTGAGAACTGTAGCTAGCAGAAGGCAAGCATCGTTACAATCTGTTTAGCAGACGAAATCCGTCCATTCGGTGAATGCTCGGAGCGTTCAATAGGAAAACAACATAACTGTAGTTAGTTAGAAGGGTGCTATTTTACTACTGAAACTAAGTAGAAATGGTAAATGTATATATAAAAGCCAAAAATTTGATTCTCTCATATGCGTATGTTGGGACATCGTCTGATGGAAGCGTCTATTCAGACTGACAGGAGGCATAATGGATTCACTTTCTTGTCGCTCGCGATAGGGGGCCGGCAACTATGAATGAGTTTTATATGTTTAAATGTTTAATGAGTTTAATGAGATTATCGAGAGTAAAAAAAACAGATGTATATCATCATAATTAAAACAAACAAAGTATTATTGTCCGTTTTATTTGCACTGTACAATTGTAAGCTCGCTCCCGATAGGTTGTCGTTGCTAATGCAACCAATTTAAAAATGGAAAACAAAAAAACATCGAGAAAAATAGCTTATTTTAGCACGGAAAGTTTCACTACGTAATTGTTAGAGCAACTGTTATAGCAATCGTTCTCATTTGTCAGTGTATGTCAGGATACTCAGCGAGTTTACGCTACGATAACAAAACTAGATAAATAATACGTAAACGTGTGCTGGAGCTTTATAACGATACTGCAAGCGCTAGCAGGAAACAGAGAATTAGCACTTTGGTCATGGTCTAATTTTATTTTATTAGCTACATCCAAGCCAACATGACATTTCACAGAGTTCCTTAGATAGCCTTAGCAAATCGCAGAAGCCTACCGAGACAACGTCCGTTTCCCTTAGGGAGACATCCAATGAACGAGTCGCTCGTGAGAACGAAACAACCCGCACGTCCTCAAGCCTCGCCGATTCACTTTCGTCGGCCGCCACACGTTTCAAAGTCCACTAAGATTCCGCTTTTCACCATGTATATTGTCAAGCCCCCCGCAGACATCCTGAAGACCGAACCTTTACGGAGAACAAGTCAGAGCTACAGGGACGTACCAGCAGCCATCCTCAAGCAATGCGCATCCTCAAAATGCAAATCTCATCAGTGCTCAAAACAACCGATTCATGATTTACCACGGTCGCTGCAGCCAAGGGCTCAAATGAAGTTGAGTCGATCTGAATGATGCCCGCGCGATTCTTGGTACGGACCACGCGACCAGTCTAAATAAGTTGAATTTGAAACGCGGCACGGGCTCTGGTTGTCACTCAAAAAGCGTCGGAAGACATTATGAAATGAAAAGGCACCAGCAACCAGCTGAAGGAAGGCAAAATTAAAGGCTACCATACCGTATCTGTGTCCGTCTGTGAAGATACCTAATTCGAAGCACCGCTATTATTGTAGCATCGCTACGGCATAACAGCACAGCTAATATGACAGGCAATGCCCACAGGGTGTCCGCGTGCAGAGACGCAGCACACATCATTATTGAACCGGTATTAGAAGCAATGCTTTCACGCAGTCCTGCACAGGGCACGCGCAGGTCCAGAGCGGATGAAAGTCGAAAGGTTACTACCTCCCAGTCACCCCCTTAGATGCTCTGACACTTCTGGCCTCTCTGTGCGTTGCTCACCATTATCATTCATAGTATAATATATGCCACGTGGTTCACGCCCGAAACTGTTTGACTTTGTTTGATGAGCTGGATCAGCAGCCCATTGAATGCCACCAGCAACAGCAAAAACGGCAGCAGTGGCAACATCTGACCTGTACTAGATTACGGGCCACGAAGCCATTGAAAACGGGAAAGGTAACTTCAAATCAATATAGAATGATAAGATCTAGCCAGGACGAGACGAGTGACCGCACAGTTCGAGGACTGACGGTTCTTCTTCACTGCACTGCTGGTACGGACATGATTTTTGACTGATCACTTTGGATGACGAATTCAATGAATCTGTTGGAGTTCATTGTAGCTGCGAAGGCTGATAAAACTGGCACCACCAGCGAAAGCCGCTTGTCCTCTGTACTCATCACTGGTTGTAAACGCGAAGGATGAGCCGCTAGTGCAGGACCAGCGGCGTGTCTCACTGTGAAGCCACCCGGAAAGTGCTTGTGGTTCGTCAATAATAAGCTGGCAGTTCGACTACGAGCAAGCGCATCGAGGTCTTGTCAACTAGCCTTCGGTCGGTCTGTTTCTTGACTTCGGAACGATTTGGAGTGCGGAAAATCTGACTGATGTGTAGAGCAAAATTTCCCATAGACCTAGTCCTATCAAAAGCTATACGGCCTTTTTATATGTTTCTTCTGGTGCGTCTTTCCTTTGACAATCTAGTTGAATTCGAAGGGGTTTGACAGCCCCTCGATTTTTGTGGCGTGGCCTGGCCGCATAATCATCTGTCCTTTCCCTCTTTATCAGCTCAAGACATCTGTCAGAACCTTGTATCGTACAAACAACTTTGATATGATAAACCTTTATTAACTGCCTCTTCAATTTCAGAAAACATTTTCGAAACGTAACGTTTGATCGCATAAAGAATGTGCCTTAAATCAGCTTCGCTGCATCATTCGTGTCCGCTTTCCTGTTTTGTCCTAAATTAAAGATCTTCGAAAGTGAGACGGAACGATCTTCCAACACGTTTATGGTAACGTAATTTCTTTAACTTGTTGTCCCGCGGGCTCAAACCGCTTATGCCTGGCTCTGTTTAACGGGTCAAAATTATACGCGCGCACCTCCGAATCCATTGTAGAAATGTACAAAAAAGGATCGTAAGATGTCCGGAAGCTATGAGCCGCACTAGCTGCATAGTATACGATTCGAAGTGCTTGTATAGCAGGCGCTTTACCTGCTATATAAACACTTCGATATATATCTGACCCGTGTATTTCCTATTACCTGAATATCTCTATTTGATCAACATCAGAATTGCGAAACGCCTGGCCCGTGTGGCAAAAAAATCTTCATATGGTCAGTTGATTTTTTACAAAATGACCTTTTTTAAAAAACAAATCACCAAAAAGCTATCAGTGCATTTTCAGCGCATGCAACTGCAATTTTCACGATATTGAGCGACACAGCTTTTGACAATGCGGGTCCGACACGGACCGCAACCTAACAGAGCTGGGATGTAATCAACCTTCTGTCATTGCATGCTCCACCCGTATCCATGCATCTACATACATTTACTGCGATTTACGGTCCACCGGATTCGGTGGAACCAAGCTATCTCGCCTAGTCAACGAGTTGGTCACAATGGCGAAAATGAATGATACCGTATCAAGCCATGGATGACAAGCTTTGCTCATCCACCAGTAGAAACACATATCTTAAACATAGTCGTTGCTTGTAGTATTTGAGGTGCTGGCTGTGCAGGGTGCCTGCTGAGCGTCTTTGCTAACAGCAAACTTTGAACACTGGCGAGAGGCAGCGACAGGTCGCGACATCGCGAACAGAATATCAATCACTTACAATGCTATATATACTAATTCACTGATGAAGCAGTCATTATTTCGGTGATAGAGCGAGGCGTTCGCAACCTCGTCAGTTCGAGTGAGTAACAGAGGCAATAGATCTAAGAAAAGTAGAAGGCCTTTTATCGAATGAGACTCGGATAGCCCAATACTAAAGCATGAACCAAGTTTAGCAGCATGACGATCATGAATTTCTCTACCCTTAAACCTACCTCATTTCTAACCCCTGATATTCCTCTCCTGCTTTCCTTCCGCAAATTTCGGGGGTGGATGTATGCGTCAACAAGTACAGCACATCATTCACGTCGGAAAACTCTTTGTAGGATCATCGTCTTCTACGTCGCTTCGCCCGAACCCCACAAACCTGTGTCCTTTCTCGTCATCCTCAGCTACTAGGGGAAGGGGAGATCCGTAGTGTCTTAGATTTCGCTGGTGGAACCCCACGTGACACACGCTTGATACTCCCAACTTGTCGTAGAACTGCTGCTGCGTCTGTAACTGTCAATTTTAGCGGTAGGCATATTAGCAAGTTCAGTCGTTTAGGTCTGTCGCATGCTACGTCAAGATAAATGAACTCGCTCGCGGCAAAAACAAGGGGGTACAGGTGCAAGATCGCTTACTCCTGCGTCATTGGCGGTTCTGACAACTAGCCCCGACCTTACTATCTTCAACCTATTCGCGAAGCCACGTTGCTTCTACACTACATCGCACTTGGATTCATCCATCGTTATAACGCAAAAATAGCGAGAAGCTTGTACGCGAAGTCCTCCTCTACGCCCCTACGCAATGGAGGGGAGGGTCAAACTTGGGCGTGCGGAACTGGCACGAGTTGCTCATATTGATAATGGTCCAGGATTTGGACACCATTAATTTGGAGAAGTTTGAAGGTTCCCGCGTTACTTTTGCAAAAAAGAAAGAGCGAGCGACAGATAGAACCATGTTTGTGCTGCGCACCACGGGCAGTGTGGGACGCCCAGTCACAATGGAATACCGTGGGGGAGGATTCGTTTCCCCTTTTTCACTCTCCCTTTACTTGCGACTAAGGGATTCAGAAGGGTTTCTAAAGCGTTTTATTTTTGCTCAGCCTTTAAGGTGCGCTATAAGCAGTAGCTGCCACTCTGCTGAGAGTGAAATTGCTCGAGAGCCGACGAGAGGCTGGGTGGGGGCGTTCGTAGAGATGCCTAAAGGTGTTTTTCAAAATAGCGAGCGGGACCGAGCTGTGTCGGTTGTTGTCGTTTTCGCTTGAATTCTTCTGTCTGCAAACTTCAAGCGCTTCGGGATGGTGGGATTATCGTGTCATTCTGTCGTGATAAGACTCTATCTCAGTTGCGTATCGGTGTGGTATACGGGCAAAGTAGGCCATTTAGTTGAAAAATCCTTCTATTGCCAGTTTCGGCGTTCTCAACGTAATTTTGCTCAGAGTCTTAAAGGCCTTCAGGATGGTTTAGATCTCTCTCTCTCTCTCTCTCTCTCTCTATATATATATATATATATATATATATATATATATAAATGGTGCAGCGTAGCTCCTCAATCAGCTAGCATTACGTATGCACACTAGATTGTGCTTCTCCATAATGCAAGCTCATGGACAATGTTTTGCAGGATGGGCAAAAGGGGCCGTGCATGTCTCATCGGTGGATTTATTTGGGGTTATAAATTACCCTTCATGGGCTTCTTATCGGGATTACTATTAATAATTGTCATTATGAAAAATCATTATATGTAAAGGTCTGCCTTGTTTCGGGCAGATGACGGGTATTAGATGAAGTATTCATCAACGAATAGGTGTAGAAGTTGTGTATCAACTAAACGAAAATTGTAACTATATGCATTTGTTTTATACATGCACTTAGAGTGTTGATGGAACTACAGCGTTATTCGAACAATCGTTCTCAATGGGAGTTCTAATTGCCCAGTTAGTAACCCTGCCTTAGTTAGCCTTGTTCTTTGCCCATCTAAGCGAAGACTTCCGCCTGATCCTTGTCACGACTTCATTTGCATATCTACTGAAGCTACCCTGTAAATAGCAGTTATGCGTCTCCTACTGTTATTGTTGTTATCATTGTGACTGCTATCTTAAAAATGTTATCATTTTCTACAGAAATTCAACGTAGGTATTTGGGGAAAAAAATTGTCCTCGCAGCTGTCCTGCTTGTATCCGCTGGTGCCCGAGGGCACTTCACATTTCACATAGCGCTACCGCCCTTTCACTAAATTCTGCATTCTTTCTGCCCCCTTTAGCCTCGAGCAATGATATTATACCAGTATAGCAGTATAATAATCAATAGCGAGAATCAACAAGCCTGCTGAAAATCCGCCACAAATAGTGTGGTTTTGAGTATCTATAGATGTACTCTCATTACCAACGAAGTGTGGCTCGGTGCTAGGTTTATGTGCATGAGATACAGTTGTGGCACAAACGTGCAGCTTAAAGAACGCGGGTCGCGTACCACCTAGAGGCGCTTCACTGATACCCTCATTGTTGTGCTCACACGAAGCTTAATGAGGGCCAATTTGGTGGAATAATACTTTCTTTCATTGAAGAGAACCTATAAAGCATCGCGTGGAACATTTGCTATTGCAGATCGTTCTCTTAGGTGAAATATGCGCAGGTCTCGCCGCTGACCTGACGCCGTCTGCTATGTTGTCTGCTAGTATGAGAGGGCATTTACTGGTGCTGTATTATAGTATCAAATAGCATATAGCGGCAGAAAGTTGATAAGGAGAACGATTTGTAGGAAAGCAAAGCTTAGGCAATGTGCAATAATTAAGTGAGATCTGATATAGCTTGGAAACGTGCGCCACTGAGAGCATACATACTTGTATCTCCAATACGGAAAAAGGTATTAATCAATCTACTTTTAAATGAACTAGTTAGTAGATGTTCAACGAAGCCATTTGTGTCAATGGATCAACATGTGTTTGCCGGTGCTTCAAATATAGCTGAAACTATATTCTAGCCGAAACATTCTGCTTTACCCTTTCCGTGTTTATCGTTCTTTTGTAAATAACTACTTTAGTTAATTCAATTATGTCAAATAAGGGTTTAAACAGTTAGCTTATATATATATTCTGTATTCTTGCAAAGCAAAAGTCAATGCTCTAGCTCAGGTCGCAGAGCGCAATGATCCATGTTTATGAAAACTTACAACAATTATTTCGTGGAACCAAAGAAGCAACGGCTCATTAGAGATGAAAAAAAAAACTTAGAATTCGTGAAACCTGTTTGCGTTTTTATTAAACATAACAAGAATAGCAGGTGCTAACCTCAAAATACAGGTTAGCAAATTAGAAAAAAATGCAATAGAACATATACTCTGATGACAGTTATTACGGTCCCTAATTACAACCGTCACGCTGACGTAAGCATAAAGGTATTTTGATGCTAGACGAAATTGGGCCGTGATTCTTCACGTATATTACGTGGCAAGCTAAAATTTCTCTGATGCCTTGCTATAAAATCGTCACGAGCAATTTGCATAGATTCAAATGTAGATGTGTGTAATGAACACATATGTACCTGTGTGTAATTTACACATATGTACATGCGTATAATGTACGTATATCCTTGTATAAATGCACAGGTAGATTAACCTATATCTTTCATCGAAAAAATGTAAAAGCAACGCAAATGCAGTTTTTCCAACAAACCTCTCAGCCGCCTTCGGTGTGAAAGGCAACTACTATCAGTCTTTTCGTTCCTCATTCGCTTGCACACCTGCACACTCAATAGGAGGCTGGAAGGGGTGAACAAAAGTGAAACCTGCCTATTTTATTTCTCATCTCAATGTCGGTCCGCGTCACACAGTCGTCACGACACCACATTCTAGCACCAACATTTTGCCCCTTTTAGAAAGAAAGCTCGATCTCTCACACAGTTGCACTCATCCGGCGCGGTACACTCCGTTCAACATCAATTGCCCCACGGCCCTAATCAGCTATAGTGGTGTTGCCTTGGACTCCTTTGCCTCGACTAACCCCCACACATCCAGCGGATACATATGCATGTGCAGAACTCTTTGTGCTCTGTGTGCCAACCGTGTTACCTATTTAGCTGAAAAGTAGAACGGAGTAAAGATTGGACGTAGGTACATGCCCAAGCTCGCCTGGTAGATGTTCCCTCTGAGTGGGGTGACAGAGAATAGACCCAGAACCATACTCAGCAACACCGAAATGCAATGGCACCGCTGTAGGGCAGAAAGTAGTCAGTTAGGCAGACAGGCATGCATGCAGTGCAGTGGAGAAGTGGGCCCGTAACGTTCACTCAAAAAACTAGTTACACGGCTTTTAACTAATGAATTATTAAGCAGGTGGTTGGCTAGACGAATGTAGGGAACAGCTAGTCAATAGCTGGGAAAAGGAGGGTCGGCTTGTAGGGCAGGGCCGAAAACCGAAGGGCACCCACGCTGTTTTACAAGGAGACGTCGCCAGACGCAGGGGGCGTACAGCAAAAGCATAGATTCGCTTCTCTACGCATCTTGTTACAGCTGCTGTTGCTGCTGCCGCTGCTCGATTCGAAATAAGGAAGCATGTAGAGGGGGGATCAGAATCTAGGGGCACTTTGAGATGATACTTACCCAACTGATGCGATGAAGTGTCGTAGACGAAGGCCAGGACCCCGTGGGAGTCCATAGGCGAATGACATGTGTGAACGAGTCGCATAGAACTATATGTAGTTGTTGGAAACTGTAAACTTTTGCCAGAGGGCCGTGACTATGGGGGGAAAATAAAGCAATGGGACGTTTGAGCATTGACGAGATATTTAAGCAGAGAAAAGGCTGCGGGAGTAATATATGTAGGGAGATTGAGGCAAAAAACGACACCAGTGAGTGCGCGATTTCCCATCTACAGCCACACAGCGTGTCAATTCAGCTGAATAGAAAGTGAGCTACTATATTAATTAAATCACTAATTTTCCTTATTGACCAACAGGCATAACACTTTTACTTTCGGAGACTTTTTGAGCATCAGTGGTAACCGCTGTAGATAGTAGGTAACATTGACAATTCCATCACCGAAACAATGATTCGCGTAGAAACAGACATACATTAGCGTATGCGATGGAAGAAATAAAATTGGTTATGACTGAATATTAAAATACATTTAACGAATAAAAGAAAGAAAGAGCCTGGAACACCTCTAAGTACAAATATAAGATATACATCTTTTCCTTTTACTCGATTGGATCTGTATCTTGCTCGATTGCTTTATAACTTTATATCAGCGTAAGCACAATTGCTAAAAAAACGTCTATTTACTATTACGAAATTAGAAAAAAGTGAATACGTTTCTGAATGATATACGCGGAAAAAGCAAGCGTTATTAATAACTCTGCTACCATACCATGGTCGGTCGGTCGGTCGGGCGGTCGGTCGGTCGGGCGGTCGGGCGGTCGGTCGGTCGGTCGACTGCTGACCATGATCACTTGAGCTATTCGGATTTTAAAATAATTCGGCTATTATAAATACTCTATTTGGATGGAACCATTCTCTGGATCTACTAAATTTGATTATTAGGAAGTGTTTTCTCAACAACTGCATTAAAGCGATTCCAGTCGCCGACCATAGACCAGCAAATAGTGCCTAGTTCGTTCTCGGAAGGCATTCTAGGGATCGACCTCGACCGTGATCCTATTTGTAAGCTTACTGCAACTAGAAAAATCGTTCATAGACATACAGTTTTCACATATCTTCGAATATCGTCGAGGCGAGACAAGTCAACTCGACCCGACCAACAAAATGTCGATGATCCCTACTCTGGGACCAATGCAACTTAGGAACCAGTCAACCGGCGGGAGTCGGCTTCGGCTCGGCAAACTAAAATGGTGATTCAGGTATTTGCCATCTTGATTTCGTACAACATCTATAGTATTACCGCTGCTCCCGCCGCCATCGCCAGTTTCCGACACAAACTTCCGCTCTGATGAATTTCAACGGAAGCACGAAGCGTGGATTTCAATCTCGAATAAGTAGCAGCGCCCCATTGCTATCAAAGCGCAAGTCAGATTCGCATCATTCTCAATAACAACCGACGGTGCGCTGGTTCGGGGCGGGTGGCCATCTCCCGCTGATTAGCGGAGACGCCCCCCGTGCGGGACAGAACGTAGCGTCAGGTTGTGTTATACGCATCGAGATGTCGCCACTTTACCATCAAATAATAGAGCCTAGCCGTTAAATCTCAACTAGCTGTAAATGAAATGTTTGTGTTTAAATGACAGTGACAATTACAGTCATAGTAGTATGTTAGTGTTTCAACTTATTATATTATAGTATAATGTCATTATATTTCGGTTAATAGTCGGCGCCACAGGCCCAATACTAGAACTAACCGTTTGTTGTGCACTGACTCATTTATGCCATTGGAGACCTTAGTTAGCTAATGGCCCGCAGCTCCGTTGCTAATTCTGTAGCGTCATTATCCGAAACAATTTAGTTAATTGTAAGAAGAAAAATCACACCTTTAACAGCCGCTCATTGTGATACACAAATGACCACTGTACTTCTGGGTATTCGTTGGCCATCATAAACATTTGAGTCTTCTTTGAGCCAGTTTCAACGAACTGGTTTCCTGCCTACTTCTGAAACGTATGAAGCTATAATGGCTAGCAGATGCCTTTTAAACTTTTGGCATTTGCATGTCTTTCTAGTCGTGCGTCGCCTTACAAGCCTATTGAAAATTCGTCGAACCAGTAAGATCTCCCTTGCTTATTTCGCATAGCATTTTACTAAGCATTTCAACTACCATTCACTTTTGAGTCATTCTAATTTACACGGGAAAACAGGAATGTCTGGGAGACAAAGTTTCGACTCCAGCTTTATCCACTTGCTATCTTCTGATCGAGAAAGACTCGTAAAGTTAAGCTTATTTGGCCACTGTTTAACTGGGAAATCCCGAATTGTATATGGCGACACACTCACTCCGGGATAGGCAAACGGTATTTTGAGGAGTCGAGGCTATGCAGGGCCTGGGAGGTATCTAAGCTAGCATTAATGACCTCTATCTACTGCCAAGTCCATAGCTCTATGCGGCTTTCTACTAACTAGGGCATCTCTAGCTGTGGTGATAGGACGTCCCCCTAGCCAGCGTATTGGACATAAGCATGCGTTGAGTGGGGTTTTCAACAAGATGCCGGACCGACTAAGAGACTAGTGTGAGTGAACCGGTCTCAATAGCTTTGTAGAAACTTGACGACTTGCAACTCTTAATGATTTGAAAGACCGACTCGAAAGTCAAGTCAACCCCACCTCGCCCTGTTCCGTCCCATCTTACGTACAGTGTTTACTAGGGCTGAAGCCTGCCGCCAATTATTGGAAAATCCCCTTAACATGACAACATGGCCAAACTGTTAAGCCTGATGCTCTCGTATACGTCAAGGAATCGCGTAGCGGGGATGGGGGCATGTGAACGCTTGCCTTGTCCGACGGCGATCTTCTAGTGGGTGATATCGGTAAGGATTTTGCCTCGTATCCGATTTGATCTTGGCTTATTACTGGGGAGCAGAAAATCGAGTGGATTTCAGGGACACTTTCGTATAGTGAATTGTTGCTAAGGTTTGTTGAAGTCGAGTGGCCGAATGCCGTATTATTTGTAGTCTGAGGAAGGCTGGTATGTTCGGGAATAAAAATCTGTTTTTGTAAACCTGCAGATAAGAACACTGATTGGATCTTAACTTTGGCTCACGCTGTTTAGGCGTTGGGTATTTTTGCAGTTTATATTAGTGTATCAGTTGGATTGTAGCACAGCCACGTGAGGTAGCTCTGCAGTTAATTCATTGTTCTTGATACTACGCTTGGACAATGATTACCAGAAAATGAATTTTTCTAATTTTTTGTTACGAATTTTCGCCGAAAAGTATTTAAACGGCCATTTATTTTTTGAGTGAGTTTTGACGAAACTAAAAAATCTGTTTTTACAATAGATAACTAAACTCTACTTTCCCTCGTGAATATCTGGGAACAACGCCTATTCAAGCCAAGTAGGCTAATCTGAGTATAGTTTCTTCGATCCCTACCACAGATACATTGAACACTATATACTCCGAATGCATTAGATTTCCCAGAAGTATTTAAATGAGATACGAGCTGTTAAATGAACAGGTCAATCCAGCCTTTGTGTCCTCAACATGTGGAATGAGCCTAGGACACCCATTCTATTTCTACTTCGTGCCCAGTTTCGGCGTTCCTACGACCGCCTTTCGCTAAGCATATATTCGAGCTCTTCATCCATTATGTGAACCCTTTGAGATACAGAGTTGGACGAGCGACCACGCGGCGATAATCCAATTTATTTAGTCATTGTCTATTTATTCATTAATAGTTCTACCACAATTTGAGCAAGTAGTTTTTTCCCCCCCCCCCCCCCTCGGCTACCTATTCTTGGCCTCCGTTTCAGGGAAGCAATAGCCCCTACTAGTCAAATGGCGACTTGAAACGGATAACAGGCTTGCCAGGTCCTTTTCTCATCTTGATGAACATTTCATTCGGTCTGCCAGCACTTCGTCTAGGAGATATATGGACCTACCTATATGAATCTGTGCCTCTAATCACTACGACCGATGCACTTCATTGCTCTATGCTTAACACATTCTGCATATAAATACATCTACGGGAAGCGTTAGGTCGC
The DNA here is from genome assembly GCF_002443255.2 of Varroa destructor. Lineage (NCBI taxonomy): Eukaryota > Metazoa > Arthropoda > Arachnida > Mesostigmata > Varroidae > Varroa > Varroa destructor. Next base: position 46,926,339 of record NW_019211455.1, on the reverse strand, counting down.
ACGTAAACAACTTGATTCATCTGATATTCAACAGACTAGTGTTTATCGTACCGATAGTAATTTAACAGAACATCCTTAAACGGCATGCGCTGATTTAGGCAAGTCTAAAGGAGCCTTTAAAAGGGGGTCTTTAAAATTGGTAGCACAATTACCAGAATCTATTGGTTTGCCAAGATCGCGTTGTATCAGACGGAGACGTACCGTTTATCGAGACACGTGTGTAGGAAAAACTCGGGGTGAATAAGAAGCAACCCGATTGTATCGCGCTACATCGCTCAAACTTGATTCGAATGAAATCTCTAGGTCCGATTCCGATTGGATCCTGACACCGAGTAAAGCCTATTGGTTCCCTTCAGACGCGGCACCGAACAGTAACAGACGCTAACGAGAGGAGATTCATCAATCTTTTGAACAATCTTAGACGAAGACTACCGTCAGGACAGACACACAGTCCGGGAAACAAGCGGCAGCACCTTTGTTGTCCATCCGGGGCATTTTTGAATGAGAGGCAAATCTCATATGCTCTCCCTGCCGGGCTATCTCTCTTCCTCCACGACGCTTATATGATACATGGACATACAACGACGTCGATGAGGTCTATCATAGTTGGTATTAGGGTCACGTGCTAACCATCGTTAGACGCACGCTCTCGAAATGATTCCTTAAAGTCGTTTCGAATCATACACGATAAAGCTGACATATGACTTTAATATACACACGCATGAACACGTACAAACATACAGTATTCCCCCGACGGTCGACATACGCTGTGTTTGATGGGACACCATTTCCACTGCGTAATCTATTAAAATAGTCGGTGAGGATTGACACAGGGAAGCTACAGTTAACTGGCCATCTCCGTAGACGACTTCTTCCGTGATGGAGTTCATTAGCAGAGGACGAGTGGTTTTGGGCGCTTCAGCATAGAGTGAAAAACCTGACAGACATCGTGAGTGAAAGCTCTTAGTCCTGTTCAGCCGCCTTGTTGGTACTGGCCTTCGGACATAATGGCAGCGGGGATCACGTAATTTAAGCATGTTTTAGAACTTCACAAATGATCTATCCATTGCCGCCATGTGGACCCACGCTTATGGCTATGCAGCGAGCAAGTCTATCGTAAAGCAGAGTGCCTGGAAGGACTCGAACACGCGTTTGCCACTCAAACTATTTTAAAGTGGTTTACGCAATGAATCGCGCGCGCCAGCCATACTTCGAACATCTACACGATTTCGAGGATTACCATTAACCTCATTATTAACAATACAATAGCCATTTAAAGGGCTGGCTGAAGTGCGGAGAAATGGTTGGCTATGACACAACAATACCTCGTCATAAACAAATGATGCGATCGTGAAGATAAGACTGCAGCGGTTACGGTGTGACACGAATATACAATATTACACGAACACGTTAAATAAAGCCCAGGTGCATTATCGCCGTTGTAAAAACAACGAACAACTTATGGTTATCTTGGATCTGTGTGCATGTGTTTATCAAAAAAAAAGGCTGTTAGTAACTATGAGAACGGGACAGGCGTTGCTATAACAATCGATAGGTAGAGCTAGTTTTTAGATTCGGGTAATACAGTTAACGGAAGGAAAAAATACTTTAACGGTCAGGGTTTCTTCTCACGTTGACGAGAATATTGTTATTACTGTATAATGATAACTATCATCATTAGTATATAGCAATTGATGACAGTAAGTGAAGAATAAAGTTATCAGCCAAAACTACAATTGTACCAGTTCTACCGTCCTGATGATAAGGCCAAGAGAGTCCATATATAGCAAGGCTAAATTCTAGTCGTCACTTTCCAAGAAAAAAATTGCTATAGTAACCAAGATGTATCTAGTATTTGCCTGTACGAAGCATAGTTAGGCTCGATCATAAGTTTTGAAACTTATCACCGAGCGTAACTTTGATCAAATAATACTTAGACAGCACTGTACATCTTTTCTAACTCGGTTTAACTTTGTTATACACAATATTAAAGCCGACCAATCACAATATTCCTTAATTTGTCCTAAACTTGTTAGGCACGTCCGACATGAAAAAGGAAAAGGTGTCATTTTAAGGCCAGCGAAATCAAGTAAAAAGGTTTCGCTGTCAAAACGACCTTCGGGAAGAAGCCTATAACTTACAAATAAGATGAAGTGTTATGCGACTCTTGATAAGAAGTGAGTGTGAGTCCGTCTGAATGTGTTGACTAAAGATGTTTTTGGTACCCAGAACCTATACGTTACGAATAAGCTCTGTGTTAAAAATTCGCTTAAATCATTATTTGGTGTTTTGGAAAGTTGTTTTGAGAAATATAGGAATACATTATATCCAGTTTACAAAGCTATAATTATTAAACCAGGCTAATTAAACAAAATTGCTGTTGGACGTGGATTAATATTAAGGTCTAGTACGGTTATCAATGATTTCGTTCTTAAAAAGCTTCAAGGCTGGTATATAAATACATTTCCCTTGGCAAATAAATTCTTTTAGGTGACCTGTGGATGAAGGGCACGATAACTGAGAGCGTTCGAATTGTCTACCGGTTGGCAATATAAGATTATACAATAGAAAAGTAGGACTTCAACTTCCCTACTCTAAAAGCTTGAATCGATGTAATTATGATTGCTTCTGCACACTAAAGAAATTTGCTTAAGAAAATAAAAAAACAGTGAATTTAGTCATAATGACGCAATATTCGAAATAAGCAATACTGAAGGATTCCTAGGGCGCTGCCGCTAGAATGCAAAGAACGGCGGGAGAGCCCATTTAAACAGATCTTTAGTGTCACCCGTTTCGCGGCATCGGAATGACCTTCATGGAAGGTAATCTGAAAAAGAAAGAGGCATTCGAAACAGGGAGACTGATAATTAAAAGGAATCAAATGGCTTCTAACAATATGGTACGGTAAACGCGAATATGTAACCTTCTTTTGTGTACCCTTCGCCTAGAGGTTCCAACGTAACGCGGGGTTCACGCATGGACTCTTGGAGGAATTACTTCCAGACTGTGCTTGCGCGCATTAGACCAGACCTCTTCAACAAAAAAATTAAAAAGTTCCTTTAACTTGGAGTCGTACAACTTTGCCCGGAGCAGAGTTACATTAATTTAAGTTGATTGGATAAATAAGTTGTATAATAAGTCGGATAATAAGCTGTATATATATATATATATATATATATATACAACTTAACCTGAAAAAATATCGAGTGGCATTAACTTTTCCTATCATGCTCAAAAAGACATTAACAGTATGCGGCATCAGGGTGCTAACCGATCGGCCATGTTTTTCTCACCTCTAGATACTTCCATATTTTTCACTCCGCGGTCTATGAGAATGGTACGTTCTTAAAGCAATCCCCCTTGCTTGCTTTTAGCGTGCGATATACACACAGCGAAAGTATCGCTAAAATCCCATCTAGCAGTTTTCAATTCGTTCGCTTCTGACGACAACGTTGCCTAGATCCGCAAATCCTCTTAATTAAACCGTGATACTTTCTTGCCTAGTTACTCAGAGACTCAGACTCTCACCTAATCCAGACGCCCGATCACTAACTACTGTCTTTTTTTCACAGCCATTGTTGCCTGCTCAATGCTTGACTAACTCATGAGTCGTCGACTGTTAAGTGAGTAAAAGGTAACTCTACCACTGGACTCCACTGGCCGCGGCCGTTTCATACCCGAAACAGATTCTCCAGGGGACAAGCATCTCTTCGTAATCACATGCTCCAACCCTGTCAATCCATAGAGAATTCACTGGTTAGATAACTTTCTCTCCCTGTTTCTTGATCTCGTTTGCAGGCTAATTTCCCTGCCTATAACGAAAGAATACTTCCTACATTTTTAAGCCACAAAAATTTCCAATTTTCTCAGTCATACCCAAGGGGCTCGATCCCTTGATCCTTCCGGGCCGGGGACTTACCCCTTTTCTTGGTATGCGAAGCGCATAGGTTAGATTCTGCTGGCACACGAGCCGCAGTTACATGAGAAATGGCCATGTGTGGTCGTTTTAGAGACTGCAGGGCCGAAAGACTTGTGGGAAAACCTTCCTTTGAAACACATTTATTTTGAACGCTACCAATGTAATGGCATTTGATTTGTAAACTAATTCATCGTCGCCGGTAGTTAGACTTCCTTTGAAGTTTTCTATAGTCTCGCCTAGTTTTCCCTGTACTTAACCGGCGCGTAGTGCTTGAATCGCTCCAAGGTACGAACTGGAGCCTTCTTTTGGATCGGTTTCGAATTAGCCGTGTTAATTGTTTTCTTGCGCGCCCTGACAGGAGGTCCCTTGCTTTCGCCACTGACTCAGGTAACATGCGGATCTCGGTTATACGTGCCAGCTGGATCCTTTTATAAACATACGTATTTGATACTGGCTCGCAGCTCCAAAGCTATCCTAACCTTCGGGGCTGCTGTCAAGAGAACGTAAGACGAAGCTTGAGACCGAGTTATTGAGCGGGTAGTGAGTCATGAGGCCATTACATTCTAACGGGGATTGTGGCTGATAGTTATTGCTTGAACCGCAGTCATCGTTATGGCGCCGTTGGTGTAGTTGTTGTAACAACTCGAGCGAGTTGTTGATTGAATCTTAGATTGATCACGACCTAGGATTCAATTTTGTTATTGTTGAAACCCGCCTATGGACATTCCATTTTTCTCAGCAACAGAGGCCATCGCCCTCGAGGCTTTTACGATCACGCACAGGTCACGAGAAAGCTGTATATTCGAGGACCCATATGGACAGATAAGTTGGATAAAAATAGGCATTTTGATGGTGGAAGTTTGATAGTATATGTCAGATGGGAAAAGCCAATAACTTTGTTATCGGTTGAGGGTAGGCCGTTATTTCAGGTTGAACTAGACAACAGGTTGAAGCATGTAATGTCATATGTTGTTTATCGGCTTACGTGCTAAAAAAGCCCTTAACTACCTCTCCAAAAGCGGTCCAACTTATTTTCACACGAGTCATTTTGCCACTGGAATAAGTATTAAGAAACAAGTTTCAACAAGACAAAGACATTTGTTCCTTTTAAAGAAATCTAATGTGTATAGCTCACAAACGTAAAATAATTAATAAACATATTTGAATGTTTACATCTAACGGGCATCGCTGCCATTCATGCGGCAAATGCTACGGGTCCAGCTCTCGCAATTAACCGCAGTGATCAGAGACGTTAACGCATATAAATTTGCGTCAGGAAGCTGTCGATCAAGACGATTGATAAGTCTGTGACTAATACGAAGGTAACCAGCCACACGTGCAAAAATACAACTCCCCGGAACCACTGTAATAGAAAATAGCTAGCCAAAATAACTAATATCTAAGTTGTTTTCGGAAGCGCACGTGCCTGCCGCCAGCAAAAACGCACAATGGTATTTAGATGTCACAAAGCAAACTGAACATGTATAGAAAATATGAATCGAAAATAGGAACGCTCAATAGTATTGATAGATTCATTTAACCAGCGTCGGGTTAGCCATTTCTGACTCGTTTCCAAACCTGGGGGACCAGTGCAGAACATCTTGTGGCGCTTCAGTCGATAGAGTTCAGCATACGACCGCAGTGCCACAGCCGACTTGGCCGATTGCTCTATCATTTTGCGTGGTTTTGATACAAACGAACCCGTAAATGCCAGGTACTGTTCCGTCCTATTTGGTCCTGTCAATGCGGCCTTAACTAATACGTTTTCAAATTCAACCGACAGTAAGTTGTAGCCGGAATCTTTTCTCTTTTTCCGCCTATTGGCTGACAGACCATCGCATCGGTGGCCAGGTAATTGTCCCAGCGATCATGAAAATAAAATACCAAGATCGCTTTGCTGTTGTTGTGCTGATGTGTAATGAACGATAACAAACTCAGTGGAAGGATCCACTGAAACGAGTACGTATCCTATATAGTGCTTTTTAGATATACCTCACCGTACGGCGGGGCTGTGCGAAAATGAGGTTTCGCATCAGCCTAATACTCGGCTGCGTTGCAGATGACTAAAAACAATATAGAAGCTCCAGTGGTGATGTCTGACGAATGATCGATTGAGTATTAGAAGAAAAAAGCAGCCACATATCGTTTCCGCTTACATAGTTGCACTCCTCTGTCATTGGATACGTTTCGCATGTATGGACAACCCTCTACCTCCATAGTCGAACGCGATGTCCCTAAAGTCAAAAGCCTTGGTGCTTAATAATGAAATGTCCTACTTCGTGCCGAGATAAAACAAAGAATTGATTTTGTTAGTTGATGCTCCCAGCTTAAAGAATGGCTGAGTAGCCCCACCTGTGTCCATCACCGAATTCATTCATGGTTAAATTTTTCCTTCAGTGCGTAAGAGGAAACGAGTCCAACAGTTTACAGGTATCTAATAGCAATCATGACAAAATAATGCTATCCTCTTTCGATCTTCGCCATTTTTGTAGTTGCTTGAAGCATTATTTGCGCGATACATAAAATTTAAATTAACCACACAGATATGAAATTTGTACTTATTTTTTCAACTTTAGATCGTTTACCCCGCACATTTTCATACGTGTTGGGACACTGTTAGAAAATTTCCGTGGGCGGCACTTTCTAAAGTGCTCTACTCCGTCCAAAACTCCTAGCAGCTTATGCCGGTGCTTCAGCCTATATTTAAATGACAACAGCTTCAACCCTGTGAACCTTGTGAGCGCTAACACGTCAGTCAACAGATGCTCGATGAGGTTTTTTGACTTCACTATTTAAAACGTTAGAAATACGCAGTTCTTGGTAGTTGTGAATCGTAATGAGTGTAATTTATGTTACTGCTGGACTTGTTTTGATAATGACATTTGTTTATAGTTAGAAATGGCTGCCGGAGTCATCAGAGAAGACCAACTAACGGGACTGCATTAATCGTCTGACTGATTGATAACTGAATTATTTGTTCACGTTCATGCCAACCTCACTCAGATTCGGATGATCCTCAGATGTTTTTTATAGCGTCAGTGTACTGGCCTTTTCACTACATCCTCTAGTATAGACTGGCATTTTTTTTTTACAATACTTGATGAAACGATCGTCTATATTTAGCGACCATTGGTCGCTTGGTAGGAACGGACGTTACAAAAGTGTACAAGAACTTCTGTGTCTGACGGTTGCTTTCTTAAAATTAAACATTACGAAGTGTTTAATTACGATTTACTACAATTACCCACATCACAGTCATAATTAAGTACATGCCTATTAGAGGACATAACCGAAAAACAAAATGTTAATTTATTTTCTACGCACATGTTTACTCATAACCTAAATGATGCAGCCATAGTAATGTCCTCTATATTTTGGCTCAGAGCAATAGATCTGCCAAGGACATATTCACGTTCAAATTTTCCCGCGCTCCACAGATGTTCGGCGACCTTGTGCCATTCGCATAGATAGTGTGTGCCCTCTGGGCTTCAAATCCTTGCCCGCTGTTGCCCTCTCACGTGCTGAGAGGAAAGGCTCTCCCATCCAGGGGCGAGGGCTTTACTGCTCTGTCCCGGCCGTCTGCGGTCTTTGCCAACTGCTACGGTAGTTGCTACGTGACGCGAACTTGGACCGGTTTCGCCAGGCCCGGAAAGGAGCGGGATCGGGGGCAAAGGAAAAACTCATAGAGTTGTATCCGTATCCGGGGGCCATTATGGCGTCCTCTCTTTCGCCTGCGCCTCTGTTTACTATACACGCTTTCTCGACATGGAGTCGCCCAGGGTAGGTTTTACACTGATGGACAACTTTTTTTTCTGTCCTTTTCTCTCTAGACGTAAGTAGCTGTAAGCAATTTCTAAACGAATTCGTTCAGGTGAAGGATCTGAGAGGCTACTTACCGACTGTCTTTGGCAAGTGGCTTCAAGATGTGAGCTAATTTTAGAGTTAAGAAAGGTCCCGCAGTGCAAACTATCAGCACGGTTTGTACACAGAACATTGAAGAACCTTTTCAACTATAATAGCTGTTCTCAGCTTGGAAATGTTAGAGCCTTAGTGTGGTAATGTCTACGGAGCGATCAACCTGCGCGCTATAAGCCGAACGTAACGAAAATGATCAATAAATCTGTTATTGCCTGTAGAAGAGTATATGTTTCTACGGGATTGTGCATGATATCTTGTGTACGTGGCCATATATGCTGATGGAATACGACTTAGAGTCAATCCGGACTTCATTTTAAGGCTTTATACTATATATATGCAGACGTCAAACCATGGTAAGTAGTAACGGCATATTTCGCAGCCAGCAGATCCACTTATATATTTTATGTATCGAGTCATTGAGAAGATACCATTAAATGGTTTTACGGATTGACCTAAACATCCATCGTATTGCCCAACATGCTAGTAACCGTTCTGAGGAGAACTATTTCTCGAAGTATCAATAAATCTTTCCCCACGATTGTGCTATGCAAAACCTCGTGTTCTCTCAACAAACACCGATGTTTTGCTTCTGTTATATTTGATGTCCTGGTTTTCACTTTCGACAAATGGCGAACTCAGCAACACTTCACCTCTAACGGTTCGCTCGCAGCATTTCTGTACACTGGATTTCTTCATCCTGTGCACTCACTATGAATTCATTTGGAAAATTTCAATTTGTAGGTGTAAGCCGCATCTTGGTCCTAGTAAACCTCTGAGCGGTTTGAGCTTATCTCTGTATGCGGGTAGCTTAGTCTATATATATATATAACGGACGTAATCCTATATCGTTGATAGACGAGATATTACATTAACAAGACATTAAGTGGTAGGGGACGGTAATAGAAGCCCACAAAGGAATGGCATGACGCTCTTACTCGTCTCCTCGACAAATTTAATGGAAGAACCAACAGCGGTTCGAACTGCACGAACGGCGCCTACCGATTGCCAGTAACCCAACACTTCGCGAGTAAACCGCAGTTACCTAGTAGGCGCGTCGCAGGTTCAATCGATAGAAGACAGCCTGCAAAAGGGCTTGCGTCAGGGATGACGTTCGAGTCTAAGCAATGGGGCATAGTCAGTGGTGCCATGCGAAACAGTGCAATGAAACATCAGGTGCTGCTCTGGACTGCCCAAGAAGCGCTCACGATAGAGTTAGATAAAACGAGATGAAAGCCTGTGCTCTCAGCTCAGTGGAGTCAGCTTGCCTTAATGGACGCGATGACCAGATGCTTCACTTGTCGGCTGTAATCCTTAACTTCCGTAGCGAAAATTCGACCTCACCGTCTCAACTGTTCCCTAGCTTGAGGACCCAGGGGCTGCAACCGCTTGAAGTGTTTGGTAACGGATGCAAGTGCGACTTGCTTACCCAGAATTGCGCAATGGAGCGGTTGTACTCTTTGGGTGCTGGCGAGGATAGTCTTGAGCTCCAGACAGGTTCTGTACCAAAAATCCTGTGTGTGCATCCCAGAGCGGAGGGAAGCGCCTGGACACTCATAGAATTGCGACAGGAGGTTTCTCGAGGGCTATTGATGCAGGCTGTTTTGAGGATGATTGTGATAGCGACCTGCGGGCCTATACCTGCGTTCGGCCGACGATAATGTAACCGTAATTATGAATCGCTAATTGTCGACTAGGGAAGCTTCCACGAACGGTTCCTAAATGCAAGGAACGAGAGTGATGAGCTTTGGCACGCGGACTCGCCAAATTGTTTCCATCGGTTGCTGGAGTCTGCGTGTACAGGGGTCCATGTACGGCTTTACTGGACTTACTTGCCAAGCGACCAAATAGGGTCACCAAATGACAACTGGCCGTCTGGTGGCTTCCTTCTGTCATCCGTTTCGCTCGTTTCCAACAAAATTTGCAGAATTTGTAAATGTGTGCGGTTCTTGGAAAAGACAACGTTGATTTGATAGCGGTTGGGAGTTGGCGGACAGCGGTCGAGAGATTGGGTCAAATGATCGTTTTTAGGGAAACAACTGGCATTAATACGTTTGAAACGAGCGATGATTTTGCATAGTTAACCCATATGCGATGTGTGGTTTAGGTTGGGGAGTGATTGCCGAAAAGCTGCACGCTTTCCACTAAAGGCAGCGAAGGCGGAACATTAAAATCACTTCCTAGAATGCATTGAAGGAGGGAATCTTGCCAACTTCTTACAGGCACCTAGACAAGAAACCTTTTGAATCTCGGGCCCTTCTTTGTTTGGCAGAGACGCCATGCTCTGTTAAATGGTGAACGTGTGGATATTTTTTATTCGATAATGACGCAACACAAAATACCTGACAACAGATGAAAAGTTTCGAGATGCTCTAATGTTAGCCGTCATTCAAAGATTTTGGAGAAAAGCTAAGCACCCGAAGGTGCAGGTTAGTCCTTTACGTGGCGACTCTTTACGCCTCGAGGTATTTAAATATCAGCTCAAATTGTAATTAAGGTAGAGTCTTACATATACAATGTACGCCTGTTTGAAAATACTAACTCTAGATATTCACACCCTGCAGGTCATCTGCCTACAACACCATATTAGTTAAATCTTAATGTCACGTTGCCCAGGTTTACTCACCGTATTACCCTAGTAGACTGTTGGACTGAATCTAACAAATTAGCTTTTCTACTCAGAACGTGGAAAAAATCGTCTTTGGTTCTAGTTAAATTGAACAAAATCCTAGTCATCCATCGCTGATTAAAACCTAGCTTTCATTTCGCCCGCTTAATGCCATTACTAGTCACTCACTAGATCAATTTCCACGTGTCGGTCTCGCAGCCTCTTCTATAGGGAAAATCTTCTCAAAAACTTAGCCATCTTCTTTACGTCTATCAGATCCCTAATCCATAGAGAACAAGTGAAGCAGATCTTTTCATCGGCTTCAACAGTTGAGCGGTGGAGTTCTAAAGATACCAGCGAACTGATCCTTTTTATCGAGCGTTGCTTGTAAGACGATTATCGCCAGCACCGCTTTTTCTACCCTTGAAGGGTTTGGTGGACCGATTCACCTACCGGTAACTTTCCTGCGATATACAAACTTGCCAGTTCAATCCACTACCGTAGCCGTCACGCACGCCAGTCCAGGGGACCTCGCGAAGTCTATCAGGCTTGCCTCTGGCGACTATGCAGTTGGCGCCACTTAAACAAATAAAATTATTTCTCCCGCGTGGACACGCCATCAATAGTCGTCGTCGTCCTCCACTTTGAGACTATTCATCAAGACAAAAGTGGCGTGCATTCTATGCCCCATACATCGGGGGCGACCCCCTCGAAAAGTGGACTAAGAAAGTGACGAAGTGGAGAGTCAAGCTAAGGATATGAGCGATACAAGTCTGACTGGCGGAAAGGATTGAAGGCCGCGCGACTTAAGCCGACCCACGCCCTCGTGTGCGAGCAATATAAGGTGGCACTCCGCAGCGCGCAGAAGCGTTGAATGAAGTAACTCGAAGATGCTTGCTGACTTGACTGACTGACTGACTGACTGACTGACTTAGATGGATGGACGCTGGCGAAAGCTTGAATATGGAGCTACGACACATCCGCGACCCTCGGGGAGGAAAGCTTTAGCCGAAACGACAAACATCAAAATCGGGAGAATGTAGGGGGTTTGCTTTGTCGGATAGCCAGCCAGTTAGTTCCCCTAATAGTTAGAATAGATGAGGGGTCGGAGGAGAGGGCATCATTCGGACCACTAGTCGCCAGTTAACCAGTTGCAAGTGGCCGGTGGACGTTCGATGGTCTAAAGAAAATCTGAGGCACGGGACTATCCATGGTGCTGTGGACTGTGAAAACTAGAAAGACGAAGAGGAAATGCTAATGACGATAACCGGATGCGCACATAATATTGTTCGTATGTATGAAGACGTGTGTGTGTATATATTGCAGATACGTACCCCATAGGGACTGATGAATACCAAGTTAAGTGCACCAGCTACCTAAGGCGTCGAAAGCTTAAGGAAGAAGTTGAACTTTTCAATTAATTATCACTCTTCAATACTGTTCCGCCTTTAAGATCAGTGGGCAGCATGAAGGCATATCAGCATTGGTTTAATCGAGAGCGAAGCGCGTTAACTATTGGAACCGAAGGGAATAAGATTTCATAAACCAATGCCCAGTAGTGAAAGGGTTAGCTGAGTGATTGAGTGGAGCAACAAGTGAATTAAACCAACACTGGCTAACTACTTTCATTCAAACGCTAAGCGGCTTGCTATCTCGACCGGCAATACAGGGACGAACAATGCCAAATGGTTAGACTGGGAGCTTCTCCGTTGTTAGGGACGCTAGAGAAGGAAAATATGATGAGGGATTAAAAGAGCCGAAGGCCTGACGAGCAAAAGGAACGAGTGCTTTAACTGTTAACGAGCTGTTACCGGGTGCAGGGTACGGGCTGCGTCGAAAATGCATATAAATCAAAACATATGTGTATTTAAAAAAGAAAATGCCATAATCGTTATAGAGCGTCTTCGGCTGTTTCCCAGACAGGGCCGCTAATTCTACAAAAATGTAGCCGAATAATGTAAACTACACATAAATAATTTCACGATTTATACACGTAGCTGGTGTTGAGGAAATCCTATATAAGTTAGAGAATGAAGTAAACGTTTTCGTATGATTTCAGCATGATATGGATTTGAAAATACTGTCAACGCTGTATAAATAAGTGGGACTACCGAAATCGAAAGTCGCAGTCAGCGTTACCTTATACATATACTTCACGCTGAGTCGGATCACATCTATTGTTATTAGCGAGTTACGAGTTAGTAGCAATAGAAGCTGATCTGGCGATAATAACTGAATCTAATCTCAACGCCTAGCTTTTGGGTGTCTTTTTTCCGACAAACAAACGAGAACATAACACGGGTACTATTCTATAATTAGATTAATTTTGGCTATTTCATGAACGAGAAAGCGCTGGTTGGTTCATAGAATTAATCGAAACGTCTCAAGCCAAAAATTATAATTACCTATATTTGATCAGTAACCAACCTCTCAGGGAAAAGCTTTCGCTACGAGAACTCCTATAGGCGACCACAAACTAACGTATCAAAGGATGCGGGCTCTCTAAGCATGCGCTTGCAAATAGCTTACGAAATTCCTTTAGATAACCTCGTCAATTATGGGGCCTATTCATTGCCGAAAAAAAAAAGATTAGCATATATTCACACCGTTATGAGGACGAAAAACTTACATCACCGCCATGATATAGGTTACACTCTCTGGTGATGATTTATCAAGCACTCGGCGACATCTAATCTAGAAGAAGACGCCGCCGAGGCCTTCCACACCTTCATTGTACAATCAACATCGCCACATTTGCCAGTTCTCACGTGCAATGGGTTATTGTAGGTACGGTGTTTCTACAGAACTGTTTTTGCGACCACACTGAGTATGTGTCCATTCACTGCCTCTAAGCTCCCTTTGGCTCCTGTCTTTATACTATGGCGACTCTTCGTGAACACCGATAAGGGAGGTTCTTCGACGGTCGTTCATGAAGTTGATGGAAGACGTCCTCAGCCCGCCTCTAGCAGAGTTCAATTCCTGCTACGGGGTTTTCTGCTTGTCCTTTCTTTGCGGCTGCTCCGCTTGCTTTATCGCCGCCACAGCCGCAACGATTCCAACGGGTGGAGGGCTATGTGGCGTTTCGTTCGTCGAGTAGCTGGTTGGACGTACGAGTTCCTGTAGATTCCTAGTCCTGTGGATTCATCAGTCCCCGAGACTCGCCATGTCCGTGATCGATTACAGTGCCACTTCCTCCTCCCTTCCCCCCTTTCTCCCCGAGGAACAACTAGGATTACTTGAGGCCGTGGCTGACACGGTGCTTTTGGCGTACGGGCCATGGCGATAGTGGCGGTAAAGTTTGTCCAACAAGTTGCGCATACACGCATAAGTATGGACGGGGGATTGCTGCTTTCTCAGAGAGTCCCTGGACTGTTCGACTGTGACGAGTGAAACGATCGTGCTGACCTCGAAGGGAAGTCGGCCGGAGAAGAACGTCACCGGAAAGCGGAGAAGAAGTTAACGATGGAATAATATGGAACCCGGGGGGTGTTGGCAATCGAGGGAGATTTAATTGCATATGAATATCTTAAACTTTCAACTGCGTTGAACCCCTGCGCCTCACTGCCAGGCGTGGCTGCGAGAAGGGCATGTATTAATTGTTGAATAGTGATCTGTGCGGTGTAGCGGTCGGGTGAAAATGTATAGTTTTTATATTGGTCACCGATGAATCTCAACAGGCCATCGAGTATCACCGAGGCCAACACACAAAAGACCCGCTGTTCTTATATTGTCGTCTTTTTTTTATTCGATGAAGTGAGTCACTTCTGAATACGTTACAATCTTGATAACAATAATATATAAGCGTAGCAAATATTACAGAAGCATGTCGTGGTAAGAAGAACGAAGTACTCAAACGACGAAATGCATGGACTGGGAGCCACGTGGTAAAGCCTTTTTAAATTCGTTGAACTCAATATGGCAGCAGTGCCGACACGAGCGCAAAAAAATGTTCAAGATGTGTATTGTGTATAGTAATTTTTCTATAGACGAAATGTCCTGGTCATCGAGTGGTGACAGGTAGAACCAATCAGACGAGCATATCTGAAGAATTAACGAATGCACTTCACATATGCGTTCAGAATCGAACTAGTTCATGATCCTTGAAGAAGTATTGGATGAACACTATACGGACAAGGGTGCTTAAGTGAAACTGCAGATGTGAGAATCAAGGACTGATCATATATGTTAAGTTATTCTTTCCGGTAATGGTTGCGCTAAAATAAACAGTAGATTGTTCTATACAGATTCAGTAAACGCACGAAAAATAAGCATTATATTTTCTATGAACATTAAGCATTTACTTTTTATTAAAATGTTGGACTCATGGGATATAAAAATGGACTCATAAAGGGTTCGTCTGCGACCACCCTTCATGAGTCCTCTTCAAAGGAAATAATGGCATTAGCTTTTAGAGTTTGCTTCTTACCTTGCGGTGCTCAGTATCTCTCAGTTAATTGTCTTACATCAGCTGTTCATATTTCTCTTTAGTCATTTCCCACGTCGTAACCAACAAATATAAGAATGATGTACTCTTCTACAAAACGTATGTACTATGAGCATGCACTAAGTTGTCCGTACGCGGCTTTTTGAACTTCCCGTTGTCCGACAAATAGTCTGACAATACCGTAGCTCTGAGACAACGGGATATTGCGGGTAAGTCAGAATCAGTAGTCGCCTTGCTGCCATGCGACGAATTGGCTTCCGCAACCTGCCTTTTTCCTCGCTTCCGCGGATTATTAATATACACCGCCCATAGGATCAACCCAAAAACACCGTTGAATGCAAGAGAACCCGTATTTATATAAACCTATAACTACTCCCACGTCGAAGATAGCTCTGCCTTCATCGTGGTAATAAATAGGGTCTCGGGTGTATCAAAGATGATCAGTAAAAGCAACCAGCCTCTGAAAACGGTCCTACAAGAAGTAAGGGGCTCGATAAATAGAAACGGGAGGACAATTTTGCCTCTCCATGTCACGCACCCAGCATTTCAAGCACGCCGAACATAGCCACCGGCGATAGAGGGAACGATTCGACCACCAACGCCTATTACCATGAGACTATCGTGCTGACTAGTGTTCAGGGTGCGCAGGGTACGTACGCTACGTTACTTGCATTCTGTCAAGTGGCATTAGAAACCAAACTCCAAAGCATGTCCGGAACGCTTGATGATAAACAATTGGTCCCATATAGAGGGAAATGTAGGTGGGAGCTCAAATACACTCGCCCAATGGATGGATGTGTGCTAGCTTGGTCTAGAAGCTGGTTTGGTCTAAGGATTCGCTCCATGTGAGCGATGGTAAGCGTTAGCGAGTGTAACGGAGAGCAGCCAGCCAAGATTGATATTAGCAATTTCTTGTTCTACGACTCCGCGGCGTTTTCAGCGACTGAGCCAACCCCTAATAAAAAAAATAAAAAAACTACGAAGAATGAACGATCTAAGGTGGATGCTGATTACTGTTTCCGTACGCTGCAGTCAACGGTAGGGGAACCAAGCACGGTTAGCGAACAGGAACAGACATGCGAAAGCGGAAAGAAGAATCACATGCTTTGTTTTGTGAAAAAGAAACATAAATAATGTAGCTTGTGTCTAGGATCTTGTGGAAAAGTCTGAGCATTGACGGGGTTGTGGGAGGTTTACGGAAGGCTAGTTTACTTTTGTACACAACGATGCGCTGGTTTATTCATGTAGTTTGGAAGAGCTACAGGTATTTGAAGGTTATTAGTGTATTAGGTAGTAAGAGCAAAGCATACTCAACCAAGGGAAATGCCGTAAAGTTCTAAATCTCCAATGGAGCGATATCTATGCACGAGCCAATTGGCGTCTCGGCCGTAACCGCAACCTTTCTCCCATTCGATTTTGTTATTTATTCACGTTTTTTACTCAGTGTCCTAGTATCGTCCTACTGGAGTTTTACTCGATACAAATTTAGCTACTCAGCATAACTCGTGATGTTGCAAAGGCGCGAAGTTGAGATTTTCAGCCTGGAAAACCCAACAGCAGCAGCAGCAGCAGCGTAGTGAAATACATTCAAAAATTACTACATTTCGCTATGTCTCTCCTCAGGTTGCCAATCGACATCCCCCACGATTGACAGTAACTCTATTTTAATCAATAAACCAATTATAGCTTGCAGATACCTTGTAGATTATATATGATAGACTGTAACCATAGTGAAATATCAACACGGACGACTGGCGAGCGACACAAAACATTGCCGATAATTGATCGAATCTCACACGAATCATCGCAGATCTGCTAAAGTAAAATCGCTTTGAGCTTCGGCCATATGATATTTATAACAAAACAATTTATATTCATTCTAAGCCGGCGCTATTTGATACCTAGCTTTTTTTTTACATTACTGGCTCTTCTGATGGCTGTTTTCTCTCGTAGCCATTCACATGAGACGTGAGGAGCTATCCCAGATCACCGACTGTTTTCCTAGTCTCTATGTCCCGTTTTCCTGTTGTCGCTGTTTGGCCGAATTCAGAAGCTGAGCCACTCGCGAGGTAGCAGCTCCAAACTGACTGACTATGCTAATTCGATCTGAGGGAAGTCTTTAATTAGTACGATTCATCTTGCTCAGGACAAGAGTCTCCACGGTAACAGGGGTAATGTGGCACAGGACGGCCTGCTCGATAGCAGTACCGCAGCCGCAAGTATTCGCCTTTAGGATCTAAGAGTGTCTATGAAAGTTAGGTAGCTGGATTCCCCGCAGGGGTTGTGAGAGGGGCCCTTGAGTGAGTTCCGAGTTGAAGACTACGCAAAGCCAACCCTCACCGCTTGTGATAAGACAGGGGGCGCTTATTTCCGTTTTTTGGAATACTCTCCCATCAAGCGAAAACCTCCGATTTTGCATTGCGTTCGCAAATCGCTTACTGTAGATTTAGCTCTGTGTTATGTTTCGTTGTTGAGCTATGCACTTCGGGACCCTATTCGGCTACATAGGCAGACTGGCTGTCTCTCCGGTCATTCGAAAGACGGTTCGCATCTACCTTGACAGGTACAACATAACATGAGTGTTTAGACGTCGAGATCCGTGAACTCTGCGATCAGACTCGTTTTTTTTTAGCTGCCGCTCATGTCCGAGGGCTTCTTCTCTATCACTCGTACGCGTAACCCAAGTAATTTATTATGTTATGTCGATATATAGCTGAGTATACATACACGTATAGGTACGTAAACATGACAAGCGAAATCGTGGTATGGGTAAAGCCGTTTCAAGATGTCGGTCTTACAAGCTGTTTACCTTTAAATTAAAATTCTTTAAGTATTCGATACCTATGATATAATTCAATTAAACTCACCTCTGCCGAAGATGCTAAATGTCCGTACTACTGAATGATATTAGCTTTTGCAAAATAGACCTCTATTATTGCACACGTAATGTATATGTGTGTGATACATCAACGTCACGCTGTCGGAGGAGCCGTCTAAGTATATTGAAGGTCGATGAGATTCTCGAGGTAGTGATGACGTAATAAAATTTTGTTCTTGTGCAACCATTCGAAATTACTACTAAATAATTAAAGCTTATTATTACATTTCTTTAATGATAAAAAAAATATCTATTTCATATATTTATTTCATGCTTAATCTTCGGTATCGCACAGCATTTTTTCGCTTTATGAGGTGGGCTTCTCTTTATGCAGTTTTGCCCACGCCGCTCGACGTTAATGAGCTGGTACGCTCTGCATACAAGGTGGATATAGTCACACGTACAATTAGTGCTATTGAGAGCTCCTAAAGTCGGAGATAATTGCGGTTTTACCCTTAATGATCCGTTAGCAGAGGTTAGTGTATTCTAGTGGACTATCATTTTTCACCCACTGCATTACCGCAACAACATTCAATTCTTTGAAAGCCAACATCTCTATGTCAAAATCAGCTAGCTGCTCATCGTTGAGACCAGTGGAAGTTTCTTGCTATTGGACACTCAGCAAAAGTCAAGAATGGCCTGACCCAACATGAACGTTTTAAGGGCGTCGAGTAGCATAAGTGTCCCAGATTGGCACAGACTTAGCCTTCATTTTAACTGTCCAGCACCTTTTACAACTTCAGTCGATCTTTCCCATGTTTTAGAGTCGCAGCCCAGGGGTCATCCAACCCGTTCAAAAAGTCCAATCTCTCCGACCGTAGCCTTCGATACTGCGATTCGAAGTCTGAAAGCGGATGTTGCTGAACTGAGACCGCGCGAAACGCCTTTTCTCCTGCATCCCATACAAAGCGGAGCCCCTGCTTGGCGCAAAAGCGAAGAATACCTCCCCCGTGAAACCCCCGTTACGAGTTCTGTGCTGAGTGTCCAACCGACTGTCATTGATTAGTTCTGATTCTATATATGTCTTTCTCACCGTCGGTTTATGTTTGAACGGGTGTAGTATATGCTTCTACAACTCGCAAACTCCGATGACCCCAACGTTTCTGTCCCTTACTTAGTTTGATCGGTCGTCGAGCATCGGCCCAGCGCTCGCCTTCACTGGACGTATAACTCCATATAATATCTTGGGATTAAAGCTAATTGAAGCAACCTGTGTCCATCTGAGTTACGACTGTTCAAAAAATAGCCAGTCGAGAAAAGAGTGGGCTGCTCGCTACAGTCAGCTTAGAACGGGTACCGGAGTGGCAGGAGTTCTTACATCTGTGCTTCGCATTCTCTATATTGTTCGTCGGCATCCCGTCTTGTCCTAACTTTGTATTCAAGCCGGGATCCGGATGCAGTCGAGGGCGCGGGCTTACCAATCTCTGGACTTCGCTCGATTACCTCGTCCATCCTGACACGGCAATCTCACTAGCAGCCGACTTAGCCTAGGGTGTAAAATGTATTAGTGAGACCTATGTTTGCATATTTAGCTTGTGCGTCCTTCTCTTAAATTTCACAGGATGTTTGCCTCGTTGTGGTGAGACGCTAATTCTCATGAGCTTATTTTGTGCTTAGGCTTAAAAGGTTTCAAGCCTGATACTAAAAACCATTCACTAGCCGTATAGAAAAAAAAGATTTAAGCGGACCGTTTTCAACTAAACTACTAAATGCATTCGCGAAATACCCGTTTGCTTAATTTTCTCGTTAATAATGCTTACTTGTTTAAGGAGTACCTCGTAGGATCCTCGTTCTCCTTTCGTAATTTTCAAATGCATAGTTAGGGTTGGCTTTGTGTTGTTTTTCACTGCCCTATAGTATATGAATAGAGTCCCGATAAAGCAAAAAGCGTCTGCTGCGTTGGCGGCCAAAATAGCGGTTCTCGTGTTGTTGTCAATAGAAAGCAAGTGGTTAACCCGGTAATTTTATGAAATCATACAACGTGTTTTCGCGCTCAATTACCTTAGCTAGATACGATTATATTGCAGATATCAGTTCGTCTACATGTGGCTATGGCCTCTCTCTCTAATTGTAGTACAGCACATTTACTTAACTTTATATCACCACTGGCTGTCTGCTAAATGATAAGGATATCTCACAAATATAATACCCGTCACGCTGGTCATGCAGCCGAAGTATTCTGTTCAATACCTAAACACCATGGCTGCTTCCCATAACTATTACTTACTACGGTCATTCGTGCGAGATGTTTTTCGCGTACGATCGCACACTTACCGACGATTATTGCGGTACCCCGTTTCTCAACGAGAAGCTATAACTGCTTGCCAGTAATATGAAGTGGTTGGTGAGAGCATTGATGCTCAAGGCTAGTAGAAGTTGTCATCACAGACATTTATTGTATACACTGCATTGCATGTAACAGGCCAGTTTAAGTACTGGTCAGGTCTTGAGATCCGGAGCAGGGGATGTTTATGTCTAGGAGATACGTACCTAGATAGCCATTCCTTCCATTCAATGATGTCAAGGGCGCGACCGCCAGGGACTGTTGTCATGGAAGAAGCCAGTTCTGCCTGCATCGTCTGTCGGTGAGTGTGACACCGATAAGTTTCCCATCCGCTCTTCATCTTCGACTTTACAGCCCCCCTAGCCTTATTGTAGTTATACACCCTTCAGTGACGCTGCGGCTGCTCTTTAACGCCAGTGGCTAACTCACCTCTGACCTCATAGAAACACAAGTCACAAGTTATCCATGGATCGAGCCATTCTCCGAGCGATGCCCGAGCTCGCCGTTGTCGACGGAGGAAGTCTCTCATACACTGACTGAACTCTTACTGCTCCCCAGTCAGCACCTCCACCGTCAAGAAACCTTCGTCCTTTCTTTCGCTTTCCTCGGTACAGCTCATCGACAGCTAGTCCAATTTGTCCAAACTTGTGAATAAATATATATATATATATATATATATATATATATACTATATATATATATATATATATATATATAGTATTATTGAGTGTCCAGGCGATATAAGCCAATGAATGGTTCTCGTCACGAGAAGAACTGCAAGTATCATAGGCGAAGGCGGTCAGACTGCAATAAAATTTTTCTGTTTCCCTAGGTTGTTCGTTTTCGTGTTACATGATGCTGAGTACATGAGTACTGCCGAGTTTCAGAACGAGTGGACACAGTATATCCTTATATGTTCCGAACCGGTAGTGGATTGCTACTATTCATTGTCCTGTTAGGTAGCGGGAGCACTAAGGCCTGGGGGAACGGGTGAAATCGAGGGAAACTAGGGTAACGATGCCTTGCAGCAGTCTTATACATCGTTCGCCTGGCACCTCTTTGCTATTTGTCGGAGTCTGCACCGTAGCCTGGCACCAGAGATCCAGAGAGCAAATGTGAAGAGCGGATATGGCTCTGCCATGTATGAAGCGCGCTGTTGGAGTTGTAAATGTAATGGCAAAAGAGCCCCTTGTCGAGGAGACGGCAGAGCGATTTTTAGGGAGTGGGGTGCGATGCGACTTCAATTGACTGGCTGACTAACTCCACTCGGGGTTCTCACACTAAATCATAGTGCGGACATTGATTTTGTTCGAGTCGATGACGATATTAAAGTCCTATTATGTAGTTTAGGCGGGACCAAGGGACCCTGAAGTAGACACGCAGTGGACTTCCCTTGTATCTAGACATACTGTAAACATCGAGAGTGTAGATGAATTGAAAGTGATCACGAACACTAGATATTGTATAAACGACTTCGTATTATATCATAGCTTATAGCGGAGACGAAAGAGCCGATATCACAAGATATTCTAGGAAATCACCGGCTGAAGGTTTTATTTGTACGTTGTTATACTGTTCCTTTGAATAACCGTATATAAGGCGTTACACCTAAACTTGCCGGCTACTTTTTACATCCCCATTCACACCGATACAGCCGCACAAATGAGCCCGTATCTTCTTGTATAATTGTATTCAGAGGTTACTGTTCAACTGGTTCATTAAGTGGATACCTACTGAGAGCAACTCGGTAGGTTACCTTAAGGCCGATCTACGTGCGCACACACGACCTCATATGCAAAGTATATCTTAACGTAACTGGTCTGAGTACTCTTTGAAAATATAAATGCAACATCACTGACTTTTTCTTGTTTGTCTTGAATAGTTTGATTTTTTTGCTCGACGCTTAAATCTATGCTAATTACTTATCGGCTCACTAACTTTGGACGTTGCCGTATGTTAACTTCTGAGGTATTTAGGCACGTGAGATACTTGATACATTCTGATTTCCTTTCCTTCTATATCACTTTGTGGCTGCTAGATACAACCAGTGCGTTCCCAACCTAAATACATATGGCTTAATATTATCTCTTTGTTTTTCTGTCCTTTATCCTGTGGTCCTCTCTCAGCGTTTGAGGGCTTCAATATCACGAAATATGGCGGGAATCTGGCTGTTGTCAGTTCGTTGAGTTCTCATTTAGTCACTTGTTGCTTTATTTCTTTCCCTGTTCTTCTTTCCTGATCTCCTTAGTTCATATAAATAATCCCTCCTCTCCGAAGTGGTCGGATGTATCGCTGCACATTCCAATATCTAAACATCGATCAGCATTCGTCGGCGCCGGAGTCCGAAACCCGCTCGTCTTCCCGGTCCAGCCCACGTAGTTTTGAAATGACAACTCTCGATGGCCCGGCGGCAACTCCATCAGCTGATTCCCACAGTTGGATCACACCGTACGACTTTACACCGCTAGCGGGTTTTGACGGTCGATGAAGGAACGCGCGCCGTGCCGAATTCCACTGGGTATTGTACTTGCCTTGCTCTCATGTCCGGTGGCCAGTTCCATCACAGCCTACGAAGTAGACGCTGGCTTAAAGACAGCTAGCAGCGATATTGGCGTCGTGGTGTTCATCGTTTGACTATGAGAGCGCCGCAGTGGAAATAGAACATTTTAAAAGGCTGGCCGTTCGTGACAGTGCCAGTTGCGCCATCACGCTATCATGAGTCTGGAGACGAAGCGTGCTGCCTACGGCCAAAAGTGCATTCACACACTTGCGCATCAAATACAAACACACGACCATACCATGTACAGTTCATCGTATACATGAACGATTATGCAATATAGGCCCTCATTTTGCAGTTGAGTAGTATTGCTAGTACACTTAGTTGAGGCAAACTCGTTCGAGTGATGCAGCTCACGAGCGACGCTGATAAAAAGAAGGGAGAGGGAAAATCGAAAGACATATATATATATATAGGGATATGAGGGGTGAGGAACAGCATTGAATAAAGTATAAAAGGGAGTTGCGATTGGCGGTAAAGAAGTCAGAGCAGACAATGCGGATGGCAGTCAGAGTTCGGGGGTGCAATGGGACAACGAGAGAAGTCAATGTACTGCTGTTGCCAGCTGACGTGTTGCAGTGTTGTCGGGGGAAGAGGGGAATTTGGCCTTGGATCCGGGGGTTGTTTTTTTGCAACGCCAGATCTCGCCAATCGTCGCGATACGGTCGCGAATCATCATAACAAACGAGAAGAACAAATCGAGCCGTGCAATGCTGACCTATCTTGGCGTTTGGTGCTCCCTAGAGGATGAAGTTCCGGTGTGATTTCACATGTGAGGTAGTCCGTGTCGCCACTGGGATGCAGTTGATGGGAGATTACAAGCCGTACGAGTATAAAGTAACCCGCGAGAACCAACCAAGAAGGGGGCCAACATGAGACACGAACTATGGACGAGCTTCACATGAGCCTCGTCGGCGCATCATGAGCACTTCATTCCTTCACTTCACACAGACAAACAGGGTGGTGTGAAATGCCGCGTCCGACTCTAGTCGTTCTAGTAAGTTTACTCATCCTCGTGATTACTGCTAAGGACGAACGGACGCATGCAGTGGGAAAGACAAGCCTAGTCCGCTATGCCTCTTCCTCGCTCTTCCAAGGCCTGCGGTCATAGTAATGGCTACCTACGCAGTGGCTTCGGATAGTATTCAGCGAGATGATCTGCGATGGACCTAAAGACAAGACGAGACTCCCTGAAAGGAACGTGACGCGCCTTGAGTTTGATGTAATGCGGGATTTCAATCCTGATCCTTCGTTGGCAGCCATTGAAAGACGGAAAAGTGGTCCTGGAGCAGCCACACGATGCCGGCGTATATAAGTCCCTTATGACGAATCGAAACGGAACCAAAAAAGTGTTTCGCCTTTGAAATCTAGTCTGATGCAAGATGCTCCGTTCTGGGTTAGATGTACTCGAAACGAATCGTTTGATCACTCACTTTTATCTCAGTTGAAACTCGTTCCGCAGATAGTCCATGAAGAAATACGAACGCTTAGGCGGTACTCAGCTCTTTCGAAGTTGGATTGCCCACTGGAGTTCATCGTGTCGAGAAGGAAGGAGATGATGCTACCAGGGAGATTTAGTAGATTTTAAGACTACTGGCGTGAAAGAGAGATAACTTTCTTCTGCGTGGGAGAGCCGCAGCTCAAAGACAACTAGTCCCCAGGGGTATTACTGTAAACCACTTTTCTTGTTTAACACATCGGAATCTGTATAAGCAAGGAATACAAGAAGTTACAGTAAGAGTATTCGCATATCGCTTTTCCTCTTAACCTTCCTCTTAGCCAAGCAACTTTGCTCCTCGTGTGATCTCCGGGCACTGTCCAAAAGTTTTCAGCTTAACTTGTCCTAGTCCACCTAAGAACCGAACTCAACCTATTCGAACTTGACCTAACATGTCCTAATCAATAAACGTTTATTTCTTCGAAACCACCCGTCAGAAATCATCTTTATACTGGTCAATCTGATGACCAACTAGAAATTCCCAAGTAGTAGTAATGAGGCACGCAGCATTGTTGTTGTTATTGATATTGACTACCAGTGGCCACTGCCCAGCTATCACCAAGTGATCGAAGAGTTTGCAAACTTACTACTAGGAAGTTCCTTCTTGCCTTGCGTAGTGTGTTGCGTTGCCTCTGGCCAACTTTCCTTATCGACCTTAGCAGCATCAACCGCCTCTGACCATTCACATGTTTTGATCAGACTCGTGGTGACCTACGTGCTATCCGAATCTTGTGTTGTGTGCCTGACCCGACAGCTATACCTGAATCGTTTTGTCTTTGTCCCTACGATGTGTCAGTAACCTGTGAACCAACTGCTAACCCAGCGGCCGGTCTAGATCCGGTCGGTAGACCAACTGGTCCGGTGATGATGCAATCTATCATCAAATGTGAGGGCTTGTTGACTGTTCATAGTAGTGCACAGAAGGTAGGGAAGGGGGGTCAGTTCGTGCTCATGCTCACACATTTCGGGTACTTCCTTTTGTGAGCTCCAAGCCACCGGCCGCTTCTTTTCGTAAGTTATAAACGACAAGACTAGCAAATGGGTCTTGTCTTTAATCGATTAGCAAAGGAGATATTATGGTATGGAACACGTTTCCTGATTAGGTTCTAGACTGCAGATATTGGGATACTATACTGCGATCCGTCCGCGTTGTATCGCTTACTTATAATTAATGTAATCGCTGGTTATGTCGTGTGAAAGTGTGGTCATCATAAAAAGCAAAAGTCACATAAATATAAGCTTTCTGTCCTGAAAGAAAACGCAAACAACAATTCTCAGAGAGTTGAGAGTTCAACACGCGCGTGTCCTATCTCAAAGTAAACGAGCCCTCAGCATTAGCGTGCGTGCGACTGAATGCTGAAGTGTGAAGTTGGTTTACAACGCCTCAATAAAAGCAGCAATTGCTGAGAGTTGTATAGGACGAGTATAGGACGAGGTGGATTGCAGGGATTTAAGGGTTCCTGGACACTCTTTCGTATTTTGATTTTTGGCACTGAATGCGTGGCAGGGATCATACTAAAGTAATAAGGACACTGATGGAGTAGGGATCAACAGCGGTTTCTCACCCTGAACACAGTAACCGCATTCGGAATCGATTAATGTTTCTCTCTTTGTGTCCCGCTCTAATCGAATCTGCGTGATAGCTTCGCCCATGGGCGTCTGCACAAGACTTTTGACTCGTCCTTCATTTTTAGATTGTCGTGGTTGCCGATGTCAATTGTCGATATCCTTACGGCAGGCCCCGAACGTCGGCGGCCTCATATAGGTACCTCAAAAGTATCGGCCATTTCTGTCGTCGTAGTTACCACCACCGTAGACAACCAGTTACGAATCAAGGGACAACCCGCGTCCACCTTCGAACTCTATTGCTTTCAACTGAATCTATATCAGATACAAGGTTTTCGAGGGCGACAGGACAGGCCGTCGTAGCATTCTGTATTAGTGCTGGTTGCTCCTCTTGTTCACATGCTGTTCTCACGTTGTTTTTGATTGCTCAGAGAAAGAGCAGGAGTAACGCTCTCTCTCTCATTCAGAGCGAGGAACTTGTATTCCAAACGTCACCTGGGTCTATGATCACGTCAGATTTGGAGGCAAAATGCTACTGCTACGAGCCATCGTGCTCGAAATGCAGGGCTTTCTCAGAATAAGCTTTTACCACCTTAAAAACCCGAATTGGCCTTAACCTCAATACTGTCCAGGGTCATGCGGCCCGGCAGCCTTTCGTGGCCGTCTAAGTAGGTTAGTTGCGCTTTCTTGTTCTGGCGCGTACGAGAAGATATGAGTACTAGTCAATTTTCTTTCCCAGTCCGTCGTTCTTTTTTCTCTTATGGTTCTCCTACGTTTCGTGTTGTATTTCTCCGTCCTTCTCTCGGCGTGGGGCGTGTGGGCCAGCTCATGGCGGGCACTTCACGCAAGACCGAGGCGGTTCTCGAAAGGCTCCTGTCGAAGCAGACGCGGGGTTTGACATAGCTAAAGGCACAAATTGGCTGACAGGAGCTCATGGTAATAGAGTAGACATGTGGAAATAGACAGAACCAGTGCCGATTGTCCGTCGTCAGCTCTACTTAGGAGGGCGTGTGGGGTGCCGCAGGGGTGCCAGCACACCGTGTGAACCGCTGGGAAATTAGACAGAGTATCGATTGAAGGCCCACACTCACTTTTAATGATATAGAGCTGCCATGCTTGTAATCGCCACGTTGAGGCAAAATGCCTTGTTTAGCAGAGAGCAAGGGCTGAAAAAGACAGTAGTTTAATGAATATTTGAATATGTTACATTAAGAGTAATGCATCGAATAGACATTTCACTGCGGCAAACACGGATAACTACTTTCTATTACTGTTGTTATAATAAGCGGTAGAACGAGTTCAACAGCGGCAATATTTCGCCCATTCTGACCTACAGGAAATCAATCCCTGACGGATTAATGCACTTCAATGAGGTAGAAACTAATGGCTCGTTGATTCGTTTATTGGACATAGTTCAATGACTGAATCCTGTTCTAAGGATTCCTTAATGTATGGCTCGTTTCATACTGTTTACATTAATACTCGCTGCGTCATTGTGATGAAAACCTTTGCATATAGAACACGCATAGTAACAGCTTCTAAAGACACTTATCATGTGTTCATTTTTCACGGATCTGTTATTTACCGTGCAGAAAGGTGTTAATAATAAGTTATGACAAGCTAAGTTACTTTACGCTAAGTAAATTTGGCAAAAAACAAGAGGTGAATCAATGGAGCGTAGGAAAAAGCACTGCACTTAATTCAAACCCCATGGTTTGGCTGACAGTAAAGTCCGAAGAACGCCAAAGTCGGAAGTCATGGAGCACTCAAAACTGAGCGTCGGCTACAACGATATCCAGAGCTTAATGTGCAGAAAGAAACAGGATCAATCTCTTGACTAGATAGAAGCTCGACCCGAATAAGGCACCATTTTTTTATAGATGAAAATCGTTTTCAGTTAGATTCAACTTCTAGAAAAAATAATAATAGCTTTTTGAATGAAGTAATTATAGGGTTGAATGTCATTAAAGATATATCCCTATAATACTATAACGGGAACCCAGCTCAAACTATAATCGATTTTTTAACACACAATTTCTGTTTAAATAGTGTTCAGCAAAAGTTAGAAAAAAAGATATTGAAAAAATCATACTATAAAAAACAATCGAACATTTTTTAATTCGATATATCTGTCACTAAGAAACGGTTGGCGTAGTAGAGCATATGTTGCTATCTCATTATTATTGTATGAGTCGTCCCAGATAGATATTCGTATCATATCAATGACTAAGAATCGCCAGTATCCTATACATTTGATTTACTGGCTGCCTGCCAATTCTCGTAAGGGGGCGATACCTTATCGACTATCCTAAAAACCCAACTTTTCTTTTTGCAATACACGTTAAAAAGTTCTACCGGTTTCTTTCCTCAAACCGTTTGCGTGGCAGAAGAACGTCTCACCTACTATCCAATGATAACCAAATAAGTCTTCTAGTTTTTCACTGAACTAATTTGATTGTTGGCCCTAGTACCATCAGAGTTTTAGACTCTGGACGCTCCGAGCGGATCGATCTTCACCTAGTCGCCTGGTCAAAGCATTCTGATGAGCTTACCTTTGTTGAAAGCTTGCTCTTTAAGATAACAATAGATTGGCGAAGAAATACGTCGAAGGACCCACGCTAAGGACCCCTATTTTTAGTGGTTCGATAGGCTTATTGCTACATGGGCATCACACGCGTTCTACGACCATCAAAAACGTCCCGAAAAAACGAAGTCAAAGGGGCCCCCTCCAAATGCCCTACCGTATCCAAACCGAAAGCATACAGAGACGACGAATCACTAGATCGAGTAAGCCCTTGAAAATTTTCGCTACCCTTCCCACAGCATACACTTAGCCTCGCTGTGGTTATCATGGCGCGCGCTGATTCGCGAGAAGCGCTGATCGCTGTCCCGTTTTGTGGGCTGATATTGGGCTGCGAGATCTTCTATTAGATCTCTCTGATTCTGCAAGAGCTGATGGCTTAAGATCCGAAGATTGGCGATCATCTTCAGGTATCCGCTAGAGAAGACAGGCGTTTTAGGCTGGCTTCAGTGCTCGCAGTGCCCTTTACTTCGTAAACTTCATCGGTGCGAAGCTCATTTGGAACGGGTGCTCGAAACAGTAAACGACAATCTGAGCGCACGCTTCGAGGTAGAACAAAAGAACGGTTATCCAACAAAGACAACAGTCGAACTCACCTAAGAGTGCAGTTTCTTGTGGTGCATCGTGGTAAAGTGAGACCGATTCGTTTGATTTATTCGCTGGATTTTTTTAATGCATGGTTTCAATGAGCTTCAAGGTGGCCACAGACGCGGCTCTGAAGACTCCAGCGCATTGAGCTGCGGATGAATGGGTGGCTGCATTGACGTCGCATTTGTCGGTGACGTTGGATAACATTATGGAGAGTAATAGTTGATTGTTGAATGTGGCAAGGTGTTCACAAAAACAGCGGAAATAATTTTGTTTCGTCAGATCAGAGTGCCGGCGTATTGAAGGTTCATCACAACATTTGTGTAAGTTACTTGAAGTACAAGGTAGGCGGACAATGGAGACGAAGTGGTCGGAACTTGGTGTTATTGAGTCTCCTTAGCGATCAATAGATACTATATTTTGTTAATGTTTTTATTTGATGGTACGTATCAGATAACATTGTGGACCGTTTGCGCTGATTTCTTTACAAGTAATGCTCTCTGATACTTGGTTAGTGCATGCAGATTGTATAGCAAAAGATATACTCTAATCATAGATTTGTACTTTTATTGACTTTCAAAAGGGTTTCCGATTTTCCGGCTGTATTGTTGAACGTGACGAAATATCCGATATAGATGGCCATGACGCCGCCTAAAATGTTTCTTCAGCAATGTCTAATATAATATATATGCTCAATTGCTATAAATTGCTTACTTATACTAAGTAACTTTGGATGTACGATGAAGTATCTATGATTCTTGTACCGAGTTGTGTTGTAAAAAAGAGCACCAACCTTTTTACATTATATGATAAGCGAGTACATGCGTTCAGCAATTAACGGTTAGGACACGCCGTTCCGAAGTCTCTATATTTTCTATTATTTAGTAGTCGCTCTAGCTTTTAACATGGTTGGTATGCCAGCCGATCCTCTCATGCTACAACCAACTGTTGCGCCTTGTTGTTCAATGGCCGAATCATTGAAGCGGACCCTTATTCTGTTTCGAATTATTTCATTTAACACACAGCATAATTATTCATTTGAATTTACACACACTATTTTTTTCCAAAGACTCAGAGTAATATACTTCACATACGCGTTTAAAGTCCTTAAAATCAATCCAACAAGGCATTTCTGCCTGTGACGTAAGGGCACATATTTAACCTGACGTCACGGACACACGGTGCTTTTTGGGCCCACTCTCACGGCCGTTTTTGTGGGACTGGCATCTGTGCAGTCTTGTCTCAAAGTGAAACATCGGACGCCAAGCGTCATTTGGACGCGGTCGGCCTGTTTTATCATACGCACGTCACTGGTGTTTGGCTTAGCTGAGCTACGCGCAATCTGCGACTAAGCGGGACGTGTTGCCGCTATTGCTAACGTGTCTTGCAACGGAATCACCGCGTATCTCTGACGCCTTGCAAAGATTCCGTAGGGCGAGTTCCTTGAGTCCAGTTACGTCTACACCTGACGTGTGGATTATATACATGCAGTATTAAATAAACTCAGTGGGAACCTCATAGAAGCTACAGATTTTTTATTTGATTTTCTTTTTGATACCTTAATACCTTGCCACCAGAGTGAACAATGCATAAATCACAAGTGGTACTCAGCTACCCTTACAAATTTGCATTGCAAACGTACTTGCCGGTCCGTCAATAGAAACTTCAATGCACACTCTATTTTTTATGAGAAGTAGTTCACTCCAACTTTTTGTCGATATTTACAAGCTACATTGCGACCCAACTGGGTCAGCAAAAAACGAACTAGTACCGACTACAAAAATAACTACTAGTCAGATTCCAAGACCCCGCTACAGTCTCGAAAACTCAGATTATCACGTGAGGTCACACCCACTTCACGCTTTATTCACTTACTAAGCCAGCAATCGAAATACAACAGCGTTTAGGCGGTCTCAGCCCTTCGCCCGGTAAACGCACTAACTTTTATTTCTGGACAAGGCGCTAGACAATGTGGCCAATCGTCATACTCTTTCGCGCAACAGATACTGGTGCCCGACGTTTCCGCTGCGTGACGATGGCATATGTCACCGTTTCCGCAGCTGTTATAGGCGATATGATATTTTATATAGCCGCCATCAGTTCACAATCTGTAGACCAGATGCTAAGCGTAAGGCAAGGCAGGCGTCAAGTCTCGCCATTGGCGAGAGCTCAGGACGGCCTCGGAATCACCATCGACCTCGCCGTGGTGTTACTCTTGAAAGTAACCAGAATCAGCTCAGATACTAAGCGTCAATCGATTGTTCTGTTAGGCGACAAAGATTTAAGGTGATCCCGAATTAGAAATGCTTGTAAGATGGTGTAGGCCCACGAGGTGGCACACCGTTCGTTTCGTGCTGAGACGAGCCAGCCGTTTGACGTAATCATTAAGTAAGGCGGTACGATTGAAACGTTTATTAAATAGCCGAAATGATATAGCGCAACGTCCAGCGATTGGCTACCATTGGGAAAACAGGTTGCTCCGCGTGGGTGAGCTGTTCCGCGCGTGCCTGTACGATGTGCTCCTTTTCTCTCTGTTAGGATCCTAGGCCATTGCGTTCGTAACGGCAGGCGTTTAAGATATGTATCTCACTAGTAGCTGCTTTTTTAACTTGTAGATGTCGATGTTTGTCATTGCTTTGTACAGAGTTGTGTTTATCTTTCGTACTGGACGTCTAGCGTCAGGCAAGTTTGACTGCTGTTTGTACGCGAACAGTAGCTAGATAAAATTACGACGGTGTGACCTGCCGCTGTTACAAGGACGAACAATGCACAGAGCATCGTATTCGAATCTTCTTCTGTATTATTGTACGTTTACGTAAAGAACAAGCGTACCGTGTTTCGTCAGCACGTGCGAAAGCATCGAGGGTCTGCCTTGGCTGTTACAAAGCGACGCCGGGCGTTTTGTAGTAGCGCCACCTAGAGACGGGTTGGGTTGCATTTCACGGAACGTGATGCTATCTGATTTATACGAGTGGGCATATGGGAGTCCCCTGGAACAACAAGGAGAAATTAAAAAGTTGGTTGGCCGATATCCATCATTTAACGTATACATAGCTTGATTATACTCAAGCCGCTGGAAAAAAAGAAAATATAAACCTAAAAACAGAGTCAATCTCAAACAAATTAGAGCTGTCTTCTTCTTATTATTATGATTCATAATTCTATAATAAGATCAAGTAATGATGAAGCCAGATGATAATAAAAAAACAGTATGTAGCAAACGAATTTCATTAGGGTTGAAAGGGGCTGGTCATATTCTACAAATCTCAACTCTCGGTGAAAAATATAAAAATGCCAAAAAAAAACACTCAAAATATCTAATAACGAAAAAAAAAATCTCTCTAATAACAGACATAATCATCCCTAATTTTGACCTCCTTTTCAACAATATTCGTATGCATCCCCGGCAGCGCAGCTTCCATAATTACATCTCGTCATCGTCCCATAGCAAATTCGTGGAAACGAAAGTTAAGGAAGGTTTATAGGGAATAAATGAACAATTCCTATTATCAATACAAACGCTCCAAACGAGCCAATAAGCACGTACGATCCTGTTTGTTATATGTTGTATAGGAAAGTTGAGACTCGATTTACGAGTTTCTGAAACCGGTACAAAGTACTCGGCCGTTTATGAGTTCAGTTTATATATAGAATGTAATCAAATAAGCATTGAAAGTACCAACAAGATATGCTAGCCCGATAGATCCAGTGGGTGCGATGCCTGTAACTGCACGTGTGTATATTCTGTATAGAATCATGGCGGAAAATCTACCGGCGAACGCCATATGATTGTCTGAGCGGTCACCGTTACGTTCGTCGTACGGCATGATCTTGTCCCTAATAGGGTCGCGCTACAGCAATAATGGCGCTGTTTGGCGCGGTACGTATGCGACGCCCTGATGATCAGTTAAGGTAAGGCATGTACGTGCACATGCCGGCTCGGTCACCAGAGTCATGCATAGTGACTGACATTATTAACTAATGCTCTGTGTGTGTACTATAGGTAATTTGAAATGATCTTGTGAGTTACGTTTAATCGGATAGGTAAACTTTTTCAATTGAGAACACTACTTTTAGTAATGTGAAACAAATAACGTGTAGAGAGACAGTTTATAAGCTAAATATAGCTAGTTGGTAAAATATATATGTATTTATGGAACCTATGTTACACATTATTGGTGGTGGTGGTGGTGGTATTACAGTTATTATTGGTTAAGGCGGCTATATATAAGGCAATATTCGAACATCTTTGGTAAAGACAATTTGGGATTTTCAATAGTTTCATTACTAAGTCTGCCTGAATGCGATAATTCCTTAATTGCAAAAATTTCAGTTTAAACAATGTGACAAGGTATTTTTTTCTTTGGCCTAAATAATGGAACCGAGAAAACCACCGACAAAACAAAGCCGATACCTTTTCCTTCTCAAGCGAATGACAGTACCGACTATTTAGGTGCATTATTATCTCTTCTGGCACAGTCTTACCGGAAGCTTCTCTATTTACCCACCTTACATTAACCAACTACAGACTCAGTTGAAAGTTGAGCACTTGCCGCTATCATAACTCTAATCACGTGCGATGTACAGTAGAACCACGGTAATATATATATATATATATATTTTTTTAGTTATTATTATTAACCGCTAATTATATTATTATATATATATATATATTTTTATAATAATATAATTAGCGGTTATAGGCATATTACAGAGATATAATATGGATTAGATTGGACTAATCTGACGTGGCTACCATTTACGCCAGCTATTTCTTGTATTTGTTCCTATAGAATTTAACTGTAGCCGCTAGATATAATTATTGAATTTGAATAATACGTTAAGACGAAATCCTATTCGAGGCAGGCCATGATTGAACCGACCGTTGACGTATGTTAAACGCCGAAAAGATTTTTGTGGTAGAAAACTACCGACCGCCACTACGGCTGTTACGAGTAAACACCTCACCGTACGAAGTTAGAAACTTCGTCGGATACTGGCACCGCCTGATACTTAGTTTCAGTCCCAGTTTACAATCGATGCTGCCGTCTACCCAGATTATAATACTATGAATCGTTCTCATATATAATTATGTAATTCATTGAAGTCTCGACCAGATATGCATATTAAACAACCGTGACATTTAATAACAAAACAAATAGCATAAACCCCAAGTAAGTCTGGTCCGGTTAATAGTTGAGAAGCACTCCCTGTAGTGATATCAAATACCCAGATATTGGAAGCGGCTATGCTTCAATTTCTATATTTAGTCGTACCGTTTCAACAACACCATGAGCATGTCTTGCCAACTTGAACATACTAAAGGCCCGTGGGCCACTCGCGGCCCGCCAGAGAAAACCTATAGTGCAAACAAAAATCCTTCTTTCCTGTGACACGATTGCGTGACGGAAGGGAACATGCTCGCCGGCAACAGCAATCGAAAGGTTGGCCTCCCTCCTTTTTCCTCTGCTTACATCTATGTAAGATCGTATTCTGTTCTTTACGCTTATGGCGGCAGTCAGAACTTTGTTATCTCGTGGTGCAGACAAAGAACAAAAAGGTCGTTAATTCTCGTGTGCTAAAAATGCATTTGTCTGACGGTGCCTATCGATTAACTCATCGTAACACGCGTTTAATCGAGGAACCCTCTGTAGAACGACACAGTGACTGTCTTGGAAAAATGGGTGTTGTAACTTCTATGAAAAATGATGTTGTGACACACGCACTTCGAATTAACCACGTGTTAGCACAACTTATCGTCTGCTAGTTACCCGCTAAAGTACGAGGCATTTCAGTAGCCTATGGGCTGAGCTTCGTCGGGCAACAAATTGTAAACTTACATTTTATGTAAGTTAAACAAGTTTGTGCTCGGGATAACAAATCATCGATCTACAATAGTACAGCGACAAAAGCAAGTATTTAAATTTTCCTTCTTCAATACAACCCTGTCAACGTGAGATGAGTCAAGTTGAATATTGTACTATCTATCTATTTGTGTATTTTCGGTATACCGTCTAATTCGCGATCGAGATTGAAATCTACCCAACTGGAATCTATCAGGTTCTATCGAATTAAGCGTCCAGTAACTGTCGTTGGCAATTTCGATTATTTACTTAAATCGTGTGTCTACGTACAATTTCGAAAATCACTGAGTGCGCTTAAGCTCAAGTGCCGTCGCGAAATGCACCTGTAGCAAAGCTTCAGTCCATATTACAGCATCG
Source organism: Varroa destructor (assembly GCF_002443255.2). NCBI lineage: Eukaryota > Metazoa > Arthropoda > Arachnida > Mesostigmata > Varroidae > Varroa > Varroa destructor. The sequence continues at coordinate 46,891,280 of NW_019211455.1, read as the reverse complement.
TTGTTACGTTATATTATTCATCCTATAAGCCAGTCATTTGGGTGCGTTTGTCACGCGTCCTTAAATTCGTAATTGGATGATGTACTTTTTTCCGTAAAACCGCTGTCAGGCGAGACCATGTATTGATATCGCTGTTAGCCCGCGCAAACCAGCAAACTGTTCTGAAGCCCAACAAACAATACCGGCAAATTGTGAACTCGCGGAACAAACTTCATTTTAAACTTCAAAGAACGTTATATTATTAGTATTTAATGAATCAGAGATGGGACTGATCAACAACCGATCTATATTGCCGAGGCGCTACCTCAGCATAGCTTGTGGCGCATCGCTGTGAAAAATTGATTAGTTAAAATGTAAAAGCGCATAGAAGCGTAGGCGTTCCACGTTACTTAAATCACCCATATTTTAGAACGATAAGCCAAGCAGCAACTGCGGATACCCGTATATTTCGAATGTTTGTCCTAACAGAGAGAACTTTACTAGGAAGGATATAATCGGTATTTCACGAAGCGCCACGTATGTTATAAACGTAAAGATTGTAAAATGGCGAAGATAATGCATTTCGTACAGAGGTGTCTGTTATTAATCTAGCCTCATTCACGCTAAGTACTTATTACGGAATCTTCGAACTTTTACCTTATCAACACGTTACCGATTATTGGAAGACTAATGGCTTATGATAAGGAGCTTGTATATGTGTTTATAGAGGTGGAACGGCATTTGTAGTGCTAAATATTAATCGGATTTGAATAAGTAATGAAATAAGGGTTACAGTTGTTCGGCAGTTGTCTTTTCAATATTTGATGATAAGGACCTAGTTTTTTAGCGGTTCGATTGTATGCCTCCATTGTATGTTAACGCCATTCTTGTAATGCGCCCCACGGACTTCCGTAAACGTAACTTCATTTGAGCTTCGTAGTCGACATCGAGGTTTTCAGAGAGCGAATTGGATTTATCGTATGGCTCTACGGCATTTGTCTTATTCTGATTCGTGTGTTCAATTGTAAAGCGTAGAATTAGGGCACCTGTGACAGATTAGAATCAACTTTGACAGCTGAGTACGGTTAGGACTGTTTTATGCTGATTATTACTACAAGCAAAAGCCTTAATTGTTATCTGGGGAAAATACTATTTCGATTACATACAGGAAGTATTTCCCTGGTCAGAATTTGAATCAGGAAAATTCTGGCCACAACACCGCTCTGATTAGTGCGGGTGGGTGGCCATTACAGGTTAGAACAATCCACTTGACAATCAGGCCAGTGACCTGCAGCTTTGCAGTAGACGTTGAAAGTTTAAAAAAAAAAAAAAAAAAAAAGGCTTACGAAGATAGGAGAGAGTTGATATTGGATAACAGGCTTGTGTGTCACAAGCAAGGAATAAAAGCAAATCTTGTATCTTATTTTATTTATGCAGTTTAAAGTAGAGTGGTCGATAAGGTGGGATTCAGCTGCTATATGTATTGCTGTGCTGTGCCCTATGCATACTTGAAGCACAATTTTCTTTGAAAAAATATAATTTGGCTTTTTTTCTATGACATAAAATACTGTAATACAGGGGGTCTGTTTCGCTTTGTACGAGCCATTTTTTTCTGGGGTTCAGCGCATAAGAAGATATCTAGCTACCAACTACAGCTGAGGTGCCTAATGTCGTCTGATGACTGCCAAGTTGTTGGCAACTTTCGAGTGTTGCTAACGAGTTTCTCTTGCTCTAATCTCGTTCAACGAATTAACCTTTTGTCTGGCGATTTGTGTGTAAACACAAGCAAATTATTGTCATGTTAACATTGACGATGACACTGGCGGACTTTTGTGGGGCCTTATGGCGGATTGGAGCTGACGGACAGGCTTTGACAAAGATGATGTTCTGCAACGTTCATGATGTTTGCACAATCATCACCTCAAACTGCCTTCGCCTAGTTCTTGACGTCCAGGCTTCGACGACCGACCCAACTGCTTGAAGGCACTAATAAAGATGGAGATAAGCCCGCTTGTGCCTCGCATAGCACCAATCACACATGGGACTGGCGCCAACAAATCATAACAATAATAGGAACCATTCTGAAGGACGATAACGTCCTGACAAGTTCGAAATGACCACAGGATTTACACAATATGTAATCAATTGTCATGTCTAGTTCTAAGCACCCGTATTAAACAGAGCGACGGTGTTTGCATGAAACGGTATCGGCCAGGCAAAATGAACTCTCTTGTAGAGGATTCAGCTTCGCTATCATCACCAATGTCATGATAGAGTACACGGGGGAGGGGGTCTGCATAGTACCAATCGGCATTATCCATCTTGATCGTCCATCAGGATGTCGGCCACAGCCGACCTCTTTAGCAACTATGTGTGTCTTGGTAAGTGTGACCAGTCTGGGTTCAAGGAGTTCTCAGGTTCAAGGAGACACGTGTACCTGTTGGCTTTGAAAAAAGAGTACCGAACCATGTCAATCAATGCCAGCACTTACCGCTTGTTGACTGCGGTGTGCAGATGCTACTAGAACAAACGTAGACTTAGTTTCTGAATGATGTAAGTTAACATGCTTCTTTTCATTTGCTTTCAATATACTTTTCAAAGATAAATTGTAGACGACAGTTATCGCATAACATGTATAATATAAGGCGCCATTGAACTATGGCAAAAACATCTTAAGACACGCTCCTAACAGAAAAGTTCTGCGTAACGTCGATTGTCAAGTATAACTTTTATTTCTTTCTAAGAAGTGGTTTGAAAAGCGTCTCAGTAACAACCGCAGTATACAGCGTTCACAGAGGCTAAAAGCAAAATAAACTCCAGCTGTTGCTTTCTAGTTGCTTCTGACTATAGATTATGAGTAGGTACACGTCATTCCTGTTTTTTTTTTTTTTATGAATCCGTATTTATGGGTAGTTTCATATGTGCGAGCACGAGCGTGTCGGAACATTAGTGGAATCAATATATTCGACGTGGTGAATTTCTATAGTGAGCTACATTATATATATATATATATCGCTTGTCAATTTGAGAACATTTCTTTTTAAACCGCACAGTATACCTGCATATTTTATATATTTATGACATATAAGATAGATTTGTCAAGACTTCTGTTTCATTCTGCGTATGCATGTTTGGCTGGTCTATTTGTTAGCTTCATTGTTCGCTCTCATCCATGATATTTGTATTCTAACTTTCCGTTTCGTATCCTTAATTTTGTATTGATGTCAACGAAATGTTCGTTCTCTGTTGAAGGCATACCACGATCGCTGCAAGCCCTGCTGCCATCAAGAGGGTAAATTATTGAGACATACGAGGTGTATGGCCTGTAGCATACTCTATTAGAAGAAACTTTTATAGTCAATCCTTTGGCCGTGCACAGCATTAAAAACGAACAACCGGCCACGTTAATCCCACTCTCATTGTCCCCCCTCCTGGCCAGTGTACGAACGGCTGTCGTACTGGCTCCTGCTATCCTTTAGTTCCATTGTTCTCCTGTGTGCACCACGACGGAAACACGACGAAACGACATCGGGCCTAAGCAATTAGCTCTCGTTAGCGATGTGGCAGTCAATCGCTAATGCCGTCCTCATGCTAGCGGCGCTCACAGCGGCCGCTCAGGCTGGGTCCTACAGGTAAGTAAGCAACTATTTGCTCTTGCGCTTTTGATAACTTTTCGATCTAGCCACAGAACAATAGAATTATAATAAAAGTATTACTTACGTATCTTAAATGCTCTGACTTACGATTATTGAGATAAAAAGGTAACTGAAACGTGTTACAAGCAGAAGTCTTGAATGTCTTATGTGATCGATTTTAAAATAGGATTTTTACAATGTGCCCACCTTAATAGTTTTCGCAAAAGTTAATGTAGAACTTACTCATGAATTGTCTCTGTCAAAAAAGAAAATTGTTTTATAATGCTTTATTAGATCGAAATACAGAATACATGTAGAGATCGAAAAAACTGTATGATGATACCTAAAATGCAGTGTTTTCCGGTAACGCTGAACACTGCTGAGATACTGAATAGAGTTTTGCTGTGGAGAGGTCCGCAGCCATTGTTGAGATGTTACGTAATGTCGTTCGCCCGTGAGTCCGTTCATGCTGCCTACGGTGTTTTGCAGGTGAATAGGCTTCTGCGGCCTATTGTTGCCTAAAGGAATTCTATGCACGGCCCCAGCGGGATGAACAGAACGAGTCCTTTAAGAACCGTGATACATTAAATGCTAAACTCAAAATCTCTGCGCGATTCATTATTAACTAAAAGATTACCCTAGTGCACTGAATAACTTTTTGTACTCCATAAGAGTGTGTATTGTGAGTAATAATGTAAGCAATTTAAACACAGATTTTTATTAGAATGCTGAGTAGTGATCAGCCCTACGATCAGATACCGAGAAAGCTGACCACTAATTGTCGACCTTGCGATCGCCCAAAGCCGCTGAGATAACGGCGATAAGTAGCTTACCGTTGTTTATCGTTATAAGCCATTTGTAATAGCATAATCTGTGTTATATCGTGCTTGTACAAGATAAAGATACCAAACGAGTACTTCAAAAAAGTTACAGCTTGTATTGAAGCTTACAGTAAAACTGTCTATAGTTTTAAGTTATTAACTTAGCGCGCGTTATTAGTATGCGTATTAAACTTTCAATGTCACTGCAATTAATATTAGTGGCAATTTTAATAATAAAAAACTATGAGAAGTCCAGTTCTGCCTCAAAGTCCTTGATTGCCGCACCTCTATTTCCCAGCCACATAGTACTCGTTATAGGACCACACGCCGAGCGTAAATTAACATAAGCAGATGTAAAGGCAAACCCCTCGTCCACCCCGTTTCAGCCGAGCCGATAAGTCATGAAAATGAATAGGGTTATCCCAGATGGCGGCGACTAACTTAATAATCCATGCTATTTAATTCGTAAACGTAAATGTAAAAAGGGTCCTGTGAACTTCCTACTAAAAAGCTTTACTCAGTATTACGTGGTCAGAGTGACAAAGGCTGTCTACCTACAGGCACGCAGAGGGAATAATCCCCTTTTGTAGTCATTCTAAACGTACACTCTTCACAGGGGCTCATTTATAAGATTGCACATACAAGTTACTTGTTTAACATTATTCTAGACTGTATATGTATATATATGTAAATTTTCAACCGAGCCTATGAGCAGCCGATCGAAAAGGCGACACAATAAGGACTGTGCACTGAGTTAACTCGCTAAATTTAACAGTGTTGGAAATTAGCTAGTAGCTCGTCAGTGAAGACGCCTGCCTTTTTGTGTAGTTAGTTTCGTCAGTTCATCCATTAATTATAGCTCTTTTTTGCTTTGGTCCGTATAGCAGAGGGTGTTAGAAAATCATATTTTCTACATGGTGCTGCAATGAGTACGAAAATTATTTTAAAAATGACGTTTAAGCACAATCGATTAAATTTGTAAAGGTTTCGAGGGTGATGCTAGACGTTTATGTTCCTTCCATGGACAGTTAATGCATGCATATTATAGACATGTGTATATATATATATGTATATATATATATAGACGTGACGTGTACATGCGTACACCTTTAACGAATGACATGAAGCTTGAAACTGCAAACCATCGTGTGCTATGACATTTAACAACAATTCTATGCAATGGCTCCGTATGCGTATCGCCATTGTAGGTACGTTTGAATTAGCCCGCCACCAATAGCAAGCCACTAGCTGAGACGAAAGCTAAGGTTGACGTATAATCATGCTATCGTGTTTGTACATATGTGGAATTATAATAATCATTTCCTAATAAGTTCTAAAGCTACTGTATTTTTCTGATACCATACAGCATGCTTTTACGGTTGCCACTAATTTATGGGATGATCTTTCGTTTTCTTTGGTTCAATAATATATAAGCTTCTTCATTACCACAGATCGTGTAGTATGGATATAGACATATGCAGTGCTTTCCCTTCGGCGGGCTCGCAGTCATTCTGCGTTGCTACGGCTGCCAGCGACATCCAACGGCAAACACGGTCCATTAGAATACCATCTTCTTTGATGTTTATTGTTTAGACGGCTGTCAAGTCAGTAAGATCGGCAGGAAGAGGCAGAGGGCTCTGCTATATATATTCAAGGAGAGCAAACGCTGGTTACATCCATGTCGTTCTCGCCTCTACGACATCTCTCGCATTTATCTAGCCTAATCTAATACATTTTTCGATAGTTACTATTCTTTATAATTTGATGTAAAATTAATGTAATTTACTAATGAACGTTGCTCTCTGGGGGACGGATGCCGAACTCTCCATTTCAAGGGGCATTAATAGATTTCTTGAGGCCTTTCGAGCTGATGGAAGCTTGTCTCGGAGTAGCAATCACTTCTTATGAACTGATGATTACGGAACGGCTATGATTACTGTATACTCAGTTAAATTGATTTGTGAGCTTAAAAAAGTGCCTCGGACTAATATCCCGCTTTATGGTCGAAGTTTGAAAGATTTTCGTTTAGCAATCAACCAGAAATATATCAGATCAGAGCGCGTTTTTTTTACAGATATGATCGATGCAGCTATCAAGAGTTTGAGGTCCCGTCATAGCAATCGATTAGGCACTTGTCTTGAGTAGTTTTGTTAGATTAATGTTTAGATAACTGGTCAAGAAAAAGGTCCTAATAAAGCTTGTTGGGAGGAGGTAGAAGGTCCAAGGCCCAAGAACGGAACCGAGGTTCTCTTTATCGTCAGTAACACTTGTTTAGCATAGAAGGTCAAACATTTTTCACTTCAGCAAAACCAAATTGATTTGTATTCAGTGCGACCAATTACCAGCACAGCAAGCAAATACAAGGGTAAGTTGAGATGATAAGTGTGACAGAGCAAACGTATAGTACAAACGTATAAGTCAACTATTACGTAATCACGCTTTTTTCATATATGTGAACTCAATGTGCCAAGGGCCCAAATGTCTCACGTTCCTAATTGGCACTGTGCAACGCGCAAATATTCAAAATGATTGTATGGTCACCCAATATAAGTTAGTTTAACTTACATATGACGAGTGTATGCGCCTTTTGATCTGAGGGTTTTTGAGGGTATTCGTAGCAGGCGCGTCCAGCCTATCTGGATCGAATTAAGTTCGATTTCAATCGGAATAAATAGAAACCAAAGAGAAAAAACATTATCCGGATGTTTTCAATATCTGCCTACCAGTCCACGGACATATTCCTTTCAGTAATAAACTTATGCACAGGATAGATAACAATGAATAATGGTTTAAGCTATAATTTTTCACCAGGTTCCTAACTGCATTAAGATACACTCAGTAGTTTAGCACATAAAGATTCAATAGATTTTTTTAATTGATTGTTTAAACATATGAGATTAACAGTTAAAAGGCCTAAATTCACTTTTTTTTTCTCTTCGTACCGACAAATTTCGCACTTCGTTCTCGTTTAAAACAAAAACAATTTCTGCGGATGTTTGCCATAACCGGCAAGTGGTAAAAGAGGGAAGCTAATCCACTGGTGACCACTATGTAGTGCTGCTACCGTAAAGTTGCACTTTCGTTCTTTTCGTTAGAAACGTGTTGTCGGGAAACGTCACCTCTCCATCCAGCCTCATCTTCACCAGGTCCATTGCTCTATCAATGTCCTGTCGATTTGCGTTTGCTCGCCGTATTTGGGCGACGTCTGAGGATCGCAAGTAGTGAAAAATCCTCAATGCCACCCACGAATAGTTACACATATGCATAGCTCAAACTAATCATCAGCTAGAACAGCTATCGTTGTTGTGAGTAAGGGTCAACAAGAGGCAAATACGATGTTGTCTATTGTTGTACTGCTGCGGTTTATTATACAGATTGTCCTGCAACGGCTATGAGCACTGAATCGTAAATATGTGGCTATATATATATATATATATGTGCGCTTTTGTATATAAAAGATACCGCACAACTCGACAAGAGCTTTTCTTAAAAAAATAATACCGTGGTCTACTAAACTTATTTACAAACATCTAGAAAAGACATACAGCACATGTGAGAGAATATTCGTATTAGGAATATAGCACAAATGCAAAAGACATTCCTATCAAGACAAACCCTAATAACGGAACATTTTTATGCAGATACAATATTGTTTTTTATTGTGTAACAGATTGCCTGATTGTTGGGGGAAGTATTAAGATGACTAGTGCTTAGAAATGATTCAATCGAACAATGATAGACAAGTATTAAGGCTGTTAGTATTATACGTACATTTAACGGGGAGGAATGGTCAAAGGAAGCAGCTATCTTAGTTTTTCAAATGAACAGAGGCTATGAGTGTTAAATGTTTGTTAGATTCCTACTTAATACGAGTAACATGAAAGCCATCATTCCGTTTGGCTGTCCTGTAATGGGAAGTAAATGTGCGTTAAGCTAACAGCTGAAACAATAGCTCGATACGCTTAGAGCGTGAAAGGTAGTGCCGTTTAGAACGCATTTTACAAAATAGATATTCAGGCTCAAGGGGTGGTACACTTTGCATAACATCGTAACCCATGATAGAACAAAAGTACGTAAGCGAATACGAAAAATAGGGAAAAGTACTTAATAGAAAACGGAAAGAAGGCCCGAACAAATTTTCTTCCTTCATGTGCCTGTGAAGTTCGTGCCGTAGGAAGGCTTCTTCAGTGTACTAATTCATAGAACAAATATGCTCATTGTATTTGGACGATAGATATTCCATATTAGTAGCTTAGTTATTTTTATAGTTCTTCGATTTATATATATTCTAAGTAGGCCACCAACATTTCGAATGGATATTGAAATGTTGTACCGTCACCTTTATCGCATTACGGATATAACGGCCGCCCGAAAACAAAAACGTCGGTTGTTTGGTCGGTGGGATCAAACATTTTATTATTATTACTAAATATTCATTAACTTACAGGTATGTGAAGTTCTTTTCGGTATTGATATTCTTTTTTTACGCAGGCGTTTTGTAGACTACATGATCCATGGCAACGACACGGAAGGTTTCTGTGAGCAGTGTGAACCGGTCTTAGAAATGTTAAAAAATGATCCGAAAGGCACGCTCGAGAGTGCAGTTGATGCTTGTAAAGAGACGCGTTATTACACACCTCGGATATGTGACGAGGAATACAGAATGTATAGCGGTAAATAAATATCAATTTAAACGCCGTTACTTACGCCGAATGATTGTTATTATGGTCGCTATTAGTCCTGTCGAGAACTAGATTTCATTATTTTTATGTTTATTTGAGTTGAGGATAGAAATAGGCGCTCATAGCCATAGATACTCGACACGCGCCCGTTATCTTCGAGTCCCGTAGTTATTCGGTTGGAGAAATTTCAGTCTGCTACATAATTTTTTCCATTTAAAAATGATCATTTTTACCGCCAATCACTTGCAGGTGTGATAATCAAAATTGCGCAACAGTTGGAGCCACCTCTGAAGGACGTATGTAAGTTCCTGTCAGGCGGTGCGTGTGGTACCCCGGAGAGCGAGCGCTTCAACTGGAGAATATCGCTGCAGGCAGTTGAGGACGACGCCCAGTTATCTGATAAACACTTCCATCACCACGAATCCGAGTGGGGTGTGAGTAACTTTGAAGAATAGTGCAGATCACGAGAAAAAGCGTCTTACGTTACAGAGTTAATTCTCGGCCTCGTCTAATTTTTCTTTCGTATAATTGAATAACCATTAACTAAACATGCTCGCTCTGTGGTCAATCGGCATTCTGGGCTACCTGTAACGACGCACTGGACCGAACTCGAATTCATCGGGCGTCATGACTTTTCCAGATTGAATAAACATTATCAGAAAGAAATTTCTGCTTAAAGCACAACCAGCCAGTTCTATATCTATAGCATAATTGCGCTCATATAAAAGTATGGGAAAAGTGGATTATTAAGCTCGAAAAATAAACACATTTGTTGTGACTTCAACTTTCTGCAGCAAACTCATCTCTCGATGCTCCACGTGACCGATACACACTTCGATGAGGACTACGACGTTGGCGCAGATGCACTATGCAACGAGCCCATCTGCTGTACGAAGTACCAGAACCAAACCACTGATATAAACAGATTTGCTCCGCCTTGGGGACATCCTGGAGGTTAGTATCTATAGAAAACCCTGAAAAAGGATGACGAAGTGCAACCGACTATGAACCCCTTATTGCCATACAGTTTTTAGGCGTGTCTATTAACATTATTGTTATTATAAATAGGCTGCTGCTGCTGCTGCGCCATTCTTCAAAATTCCACTGGATTCAATGACATATTATTGTTAATTGATGACAAATTAGGTGGGACGTGTGATATTCCGATTCGTACCGTTGAAAACATGTTCCAAGATATCGACCGAAGCCGCCATGTAACCTTTGCTATTTGGACCGGTGATATCAGTGCCCACGTCTACCTAGGCATGACGAAAGAGCGCGCCGTGAAAAACATTCAGGAAACGACAGCCATTATCAAGCGATACCTGCGTAAAGTCAGGGTTTTTCCTGCCATCGGAAATCATGACGCTTTCCCTGATAGGTCGGTACCGAATATCTGTACGACCTAAGCCAGTACAAATTTACGTAGGCAAACAGCAAAAAAAGGTTGTTTAAATTTGACTTCTATGTACTTGCTGCAAGCAAGCAAGCTTTCGGCAAAGTGCAGAAGGACAAATGTAAACATTGCATTTATAGGATCTAATGTTTAGTAGTCAAAGACCGCAGTAGCATATCATACTGATATCACATCGCTATACATTTATTAACTGTATATACTGTACGTGTCGATTTAGGTTGTTTCCGCAGCCCGGCGTCGACGCTGGCGAGTTTTCAGTGAAGCCTGTCTACGAAGAAATGTGGAATCTCTGGTACGATTGGCTGCCCGCTGATCAGGAGAATGTGTTTAAATACGGCGGTTACTATACAGCCAAAGTCCGTCCCCAGCTGCGCATCATTTCGCTCAACACTAACTTTTGTTACACGAGTAAGTAACAGACTCGTCCTTCAATTCGTTCATATCAGCCTAGCATCTGCCTTTTTCGTAACAAGCTTTTAAACACTTGGCATCGCTTGAAATGCTCCTTTTTTCAAAGAAAGCAAAAACTACTCATCGACGCCAACTTCTGAGCTAATATGAGCTTCAGGAGCGTTACGTTTATGCTTTGTTAAGTGCCTAACAAAACATAAACATAAGTAAGCGGCCTAGTATAGGTTTAATTACAATCTAGAAGTGGCTCCTCGTGTCCAACTTTTTGCCGCATGTCATCCATTTACGTGGCAGGTAATTGGTGGCTGGTTCTTGGTGCCAACGATCCCGCGCGTCAACTTCAATGGCTAATAGCTACCCTGGACGAGGCCAGATACAACCGCGAACGCGTCTTCATTATCGGTCATATCCCCCCTGGCTCAAGCACATGTAACCAATACTGGGAAGACGCATATTTTGACATCGTTACAAAATTCCGAAGGACGATCACCGGCCAGTTCTTTGCACATATGCATACGGACGAGGTCATTCTCGACTACCATGATGCTCAGGACTCTACAAAAGCTACCTCGGTCTGTACTCACGTCACACCTTACCATTGTTAAATAGAATTAAGCACATTGACAGTTTGGCAGACTGTGTATGCCAGGAGTCCGATCGGTCCGGACGATCTTTGATTTTTATAATGTTATGGTATGTATAAATGCGATAGTTTCAACTGCTGCCGCGCTGTACACGCTACTTAAATAAAGCATTAGCTTGTGCGGTTAGACAGTTGCGCGACTGTAAAAAATAATGTTTCAACTAAGCGCGTGAAAAAAATGTAAATATAACTAAAAAATATTTGTCTTTAGTAAGCCTAATAATAAGCTTACATGTCAAGGCCCATATCCTATAATCTTTCTTTATAGGAGCCGTATGCTTGCCACTCATATTTAATTTTTATGCTATGTATTGTCCCTTTGAGAAAGTCGGTGTTCGTAAAACGTAGGCCACTGATCGGCCTCGCTAACACGTGGAAGCCATTAAAATTATATGGAGTTTATTCCCACGGGATACGAAAATTGAAACTACAACACAGTATTGAAACTTTTGCTCTTGACCATAACTGTAGAATTTCGATACGGTCTTGCACTGTCAGTAGTTGGTCAGATAGTCTACTATCAGGCCATTGTGCTACTTGTTCGGTTTTAAATATGAGGGGAAATCGATGTCTGTTACCAACTACCGTTTACTTCAGCATGTGTAGGAACTATGGTTGCACTACTCCGTGAACTTATCTGATAATCGTATTGAATTAGAGCTTTTAGTTTCTGGAAGCCTTTGATGGGTTGCATTGTATTGACGAGCTTACATGGAGTAGTTCCGACATCGTTTAATGAAGTTCAAGTAGACTATAATTTAACTACTCGGATATAAGTTTAATCACGCATGCTTCCATCTGACTAAACTGAAATTATCAAAATAGGATTCTAACCAAGGGTTCTTCACCTGTAATTTGTTTACAATTATTATTATTATCTTATCATCATTCAATTATATTTTTGCCAGGTATATATACAAGTTGAATATAGAATAATATACTTTAAACAAGTAAAGTTATTACCATAAATAACAAATTTTCTTTACAACTTCGAGTTATGTAATAAGCAAATATATAGTATATAGCCAGATTCTAATAGATGTCCCAGAGCCCAAACTTTTTTTCGTCGAGAACTTTTTCAAACTTTCAGAGATCGGTGTTTCGATTGTAAAATTTGATGTAGAACTTTTTCTTATTTATTTATTATTAATATTTCTTTACTTAAGTTCCTTGAATCACAGTGTTCTGTGTATTTATTTAGGGCAAATAAGCGTTTCGTCGATTTTCAGTGAATGGCAACAACAAGCTGACTTTGTTAAGCTTAATCGTTATTTGTTGACTTCGGACACCACATGAGTTTAATACTGTGAAGTTCGTATATCCGATTCAATCAAGCTGAAAGCAGAGCATTCACGGCACCTTGCTTACAAATGTGATCAACCAGCTGAGCGTGTCTTCAGAGATATGAAATTTTCGAGTCACTAAACTTCGAAGTGTTTAATAGGTTAGGTTTAGAATTGAGTTCGACTGAAATTAATCCATAAAAACTATCGTACGCGAAACTTTCATTCTTATTGTTTAATGGTTCATCTGCGTGCTTTATAAGGGACGTTTGGCATCCTCCCCATCTTTATGCTATTTTTCACGTGATTTTTAGGTCCTCTATGTAACGCCGGCTGTTACAACGTCGTGGAGCGGTATGCCTGAGTACCGTATTTTCCAAACGGAGATGGGTGAAGTCGTTGATGTCGAAACTTATTTTCTCAACCTAACAACGGCCAATGCCGGTTACTTCAAGATTCGTGAATCGGTTCATGACAAAGTACGCAATGATTTTGCCAGCATGAGCCCCTTCAGGCGACGCGCCATGGAGAAGGTTCTTTACGGGGATCCCCATTGGGAATTGGGCTATTCCGCTCGTAAGTCGTATGGCCTGAGGAAATTCGATGCTGAAAGCTGGGCCAAACTCATACAACAGTTCGATAAAGACGATAACCTCTTGCAGGCATTCTACAAACATCATTTGCAATTTAGGTATGGACCCCTAAAGGCTGAATATGCTACAAAAACCTCAATTGATTATAGCAATTTGCGTTTTTGTGAATCCAATATAGAATAGAATTTTCTCAAAAAGAGACTAGACGTTTCAAGTTAAAATACAGACACGGAAAAACGTACCAAGTTAGCAACGTTTTTTTTTTGAATAAAGCTTATTTTCTTATTTCTTAGCAGCTGTCCAGTTCAGTTGACCTCGAGTTTTAACTCCTAATAATATTAAACTTTTCGCCCTCGTGCCTCTTTCATCTCTTCCCTCAGTGGCTATCCATTTCATATCAGCCCTCAAAGCCATCCGTGTACATTTTTCCACTGAAGTATCGGTGAGCTTTGCCTGTAGTCCTAACTGTATTTGCCCATTGAACCTACAAAAATATGATTGTTTCTACCTTTTCTCAATTACAGGGAAAGCGTTGTCCGACAGGAACGACCCTGTGACGCTGCTTGCAAAAATAAACTCGTTAGGTACATGACCTCTCAGAGGACACTGCGGCAGAGGCTCAAAGCGGCACAGGAGAATCCTGAAGCGAAGGAGGGGGATTTGAGCCTCGACTCAGAGGAACGGTAACTCTCCGTCCGAACGGACGCCAGGAATATATTAGCGTAAAATACCACCCATGAATGACTATTACTAAAGCTCATGGCCTAAACATCAGAGTAAAGCGATTAACCAGCCTCGTGCTAATTATTATAAATAAATTCACTATTATGTACACTATTGATTTGATAATGTGTTTTCAGTCCTAGACAATGATAGAAGTAACGAAATTGAAGCATAATACGGGATCGTGCGTAAGAAAACGAATTTCTCGCTGCAACCAGCCGGTAAAGTAGCTCAATTTGGTTTCCGGAAGCGGTCTTCAAATGTTTGTTTTTTAGAAGTTCAATTTGTCATGTATTCTGCGATAACAGAATTTTTGACTTCTCTAGATCTTACTTTGATGTATGGAACTGCATATAAAATTCTGCTGTCTATAACGCAGCTCGATATAAAATTAAACTACTATAATCCGAATACTGTTTCTTGTGGCAGATAACACGATTTGCATATATTGCCATAATAATAAGCGTCACCGAAATCGTCGATGGGTAATTTTATAAATGAATGCGCAAGATTGCAGAGGTAATTATGTGTCTTATGAGTTTCGAACTGAGGACCGGGTCTCCGATGTTACTTCAGCGGTACCCCGGTAGTCGCCACTTATAACCAGAATTGCTTATTGTTGACACTCAAGAAGCTCCACTATATAGACTTCTTCATTCTGCGAAATGTCATGTACTCATTCAATGACTGCTTGAATAGCTTTGTGCAAAGAAGCGAAAAAAAACTCACCCCATCTTTGTTTGCTGGCCGGCCAAATCGCTGTCTGTATCCATTGTTGGTGCTAAAAAAATAAGTTTGCAAACAAGTTACCGGGTTTCATCTTCGAACGAGAAATTGTCAATTCCTTCGATTCTTTGAGAGGATTACCAAGTGAACTATCATTCAAAGCAAGTTGCTGTCACATCCAAGATGCGCGACCTACCTCTTCACTTCCTTTGTTTGATTATAACTACCCTCACAGAAATAAAGAACGAAAACTACCGAAAGCGTCGAACGACTGACGAAGCGAACTATGACTACCTTAATTGTGTCATCGCAATTATTTCCGGCCAGTGATTAGTTCATCTGGCCAGTCTGCTCCAATTTTTTGTCTTATTTCCTATCATCCCGTTTGTTATATCTTTTCGCGATTGGCCCGAACGGGTCGCCCACGGCTGCCTTCTTTCCACGCGGTCCATTCTCCAGCTTCGTAACGAGGGAGACCTGTCACAAACGCCTGCATTCCCTTCAAGTCGCAAATACGAAAGCAACACTTGTTTCATATAGGGGGCGAGAGCAGAGTAGCAGAACTGCTGAAGAAGTACGAAGGTAACCTTTGTTTCAGCGGACAAACACTCAAAATCACTCACTATGCTCTCGACCAATAAACAGCAACATCCTAGATAGCTCTTAGAAAAAAAGCCGAGAGCGAGACATGCCTGACGACTATTGTGGGAGAGTGACGTTTAAGAACAGGCTGTCTATTTAGGCGGCCGGCAGAGTCCGTGTCCTTTCATACCTCATCGTGAAAAAGGAAGCAGCTCTTCTGTTTCTCACAACTTGTCAATGCCCTGAGACTCGCCACTTCTCTGGATGTGTTCAGCTTTGCTTGCAAAGGGAAGTTCGTTCACTTGTGGACACGACCCTGCGCATTCGCTGGGCGCCCAGCAATGCATAGAATTACTGTCAGTCCTCCTCATCCTTTTCCCTTGACCTAGAGCAGCTGCGCAGAACAAGCGAGCGATGCAAGGGTTGAAACTGGTGAAAGGGGTAGGGGCAAGAAACAAAGGCCCCCATTTCTTCAATGCTCCTCTTGGCCTCATTTTATTGTGGAATAGAAATTAATGAAGCCCTAGAGTGGCCGACGTAAACGACAACGCCAAATAAATGGACACGCGGGCTACGCTTTGCTAAAAGCATCGTTAAGTGCGAATGCATTTCAAAAGGAACCCGGAGGGTGAAACGTTTCATGGAATGAAAGGCCTCTAGTGTCGCACGAATGGTGCGTTCTGAGTACACTGGACTTTGCTATTGATATAATGGATTGCTTTTTTTAAAAGGAAAAAAAAAGAGAAGTCGACAGGCAGATGGATAAATACGAATGCTGAAATAAGAAAGCTACCAGCCTTGAAGCGGCAATCCCTGCTTCGCTGATAGAAGTTTACGGGCAGTATATGCACAACTGAAAGTGAGCTCCACATAGATGTGGCAATTGATTTGGTTGTCTCTATAATATTTTATAATATTTGAGAGTTAACAAGTTGAACGTAGCTAGGTACTTCCGCAATGGCTGCTTCTCGCACTGGGATACCGGTAGACTTGGCATACATAGGCAATGATATATTGTGGCTACAATAGGCATCGAGGCATCTATGAGAGAGAACAACTACTACAGTAACGATAGCAATGGCTATAACATTCATATATACGTGTATTTTCCTTTAGGGAAAACCTAGATTCTTATCTAATAGGCTGAACGTAGGGTCTTTTGTTCTTGCCAGCTTCGACTTTCCTCCTTGGATTCTTCCCTACGCAATGAGAAAGGATATGCTCCTACAATATATTATGCTATACTGCGTAGTCTCACACCCGTGGGCCTTCAAAGATGCTTCTTAACTTCCTCGCGGTTCGTGGCTATCGAGCCGCCTCGAGTCCTCCCACAGGATCAGCTGTAGCTGCATACTTTCACCAACATCATCAACAACGCCAGCTTTACCTAACCCAAGAGCAGCGCGAGTGTGCTATTGCGAGCCATAGCAATCGCTATACCTTTTATCCGCTCGCCTGCTGCCTGGCTAGATGCCGATGTCATTACATAAATAGCAAGCATTGGTTCTCCGTGTTCTGTCTTGTCGTTTCCTGTCTCTACACATATTTCACTCGCAGTCTTTGCTTCGATAGTGTTTTGCCGCATCCCCAGTAGCATTTATGCTGTACCTCATCCGCATTTGGGGAAGGTGCAGTCGCGTGCTCATCAGAAGAGCGGGATACGCAGCAAACGAAGGGTCCTTTAGGACGAGTCCGTTCCGATGTCGAGTGGCCGTATTGCTCTGCATCGCGCCAGTGCGTCGCATCTTGTGTAGTGACGGTGTCTACTCTTCGTAAGTTAGACAGAACATTCAACTAAGAAGGAACAGTCAGCAGTCGATAGCCACTAGTGGGGAAAGGAGGTGCTCGAGGAACGCAAGAAGCCGAGCCGAAAGTCGTCGCTGCGCACTGAAGTGGAATCGTCATAAGTCAGCTGAGGGTAGGGGCGGGCAATAGGCCTAAGAGGAAGAAAAAAGGAAGACGATGTTCCACCTTCCAAATGGTACGCACCACACGGCTGCGCGAACTGATACCAGCTTGTGCTGGTGCATTGTCAAACGGGTACAAGGCGGTCGAGGCACCGCTAAAGTGATGGGCCACGCTGGATGTTAGGGGTCAGCAGAGCTCGGATGAGATGCGCCGCATTGCCTGCATTGAAGAAACTGAAAGCTGCGTAGCTGTCGATTCTCGGTGTCCGATGCTTGATGCCATTTCGTATTCGGGCCAGGCGATCCTCAGCAGCCAGTAACGAGGAGTAGCCTGACTCCGTTCTAAGCGAGAGGTAAGTTACGGTAATGGGGTTACACCCTCTTCGACAACGCTTTACTGTATTTACTGTACTCACCGGCAAAGTGCTGCCAACTCAAACCCTCAATGGATACAAGGCGCGCGATTTTGCATGCAATATACTGAGATTGCGCACCGAGTTTCTTTGGGTCGAGCAGCGTCATATATATCTATATATAATATTTAACACTACTCTTTTATTTTTACTAAATTTTACTCTTCTGCTACCTTGATATGAGAGATATAAAATGAATACACTTAAAGCTGTCAAGAGATTTTTACCCCGCCCTGAATATGTAAACGGAACTGTACAGCAGAGTTCATAAGGCTAGTTTTCTACTTAGTCAGATCTATGCTGTACTGAGATATCTTAAAAATTATTTTCAATCTATGCTTAAGTAAATTAGAACAAAGAAAAATAAAAGGGTGTTTCGCTCACTATAGTCTCTTTTGTGTTCTGAATATAAGTTCCTATGTCCCTTCCTTCGTAGATTTCAGCTTTGTGCAAACCCAGCCCGCGGCTAAGGACAGAAGCACTCGGGCATCTCTGCATTTCGATAACCGAACGCGCCTCATACATCCATTTCTCCGTGACACTAATGGGACTAATATAGTAGTGATTTCGCGTGTATCATGCGGTTAACAACCTGCTTGCTGCATATGTTGAACTTAGCTTTCGTAAGGGGCTGACGAAAAACAGCGGTATTGCTCTTCAATGTACCTCTGGGGGGTACTGACGTGCTGCTGACGACATCGAATCAACTAGCACGTTTGCGTAGTAGAGTCTATATTGGAGACTATAGACGTTCATAGAGGCTTGGGGTTCTTATTCTCTTGGCCCTATATCGTTTCGCCGCTGATCTCTTTACCAGATAAAGAATTTCCATGTGCCTTTCATAGCAAGGCCCTCTTCGAAGCGACAGTAATTTCCTTGCCTACCCTGTTTTTTTGTTATACGTTCGATCTGTTTCAGTTCTGCTTGTCGGGACAACTGCTAGCAAAGATGATACCGAACTGATAACCTCTTGCTCCAGTCTTTCTTTACCAGTGAACTTTCCTTCACTTTCTCTTTATTAGATTCCCTTTTATGCATGTTCGAGTCGTACCCAAATCTCTACCAGCTCCTTCCACTAAAGCGACCGAGCTTTGTCGCGCTTTTAACTTGTCAAAGAGACAAGTCGACGCCGTAGTTGACAGCCGTGCAACAACCGCTCCAAGCGATATGCATACTGCGGGAGTTTCGTAGTGTCTGCGATATACGAACCAAGACAATCCCGGCTGTTTCATAGAGCTTCGCTAGAGTCTCTAGTTAGAAACTACCACCGTAGCAGCGAACGCGGCGCATTCTTCACTAATCGAATTGCCCATATCTCTCACCAGATAGTACTGGGGTTCGGCAAACTCCGAGAGTTTTTTGCATCGACGACATTGTAATGTGCTCTCTCTGTATTCTGGGTCGGCGACCTATCTCGCCAAAGCCCAGAAGCCCCGCTCTCAAATAGTCTTCAGGGCGAAAGACGGCCGGTCCCCTTGCACTTAGTGGCTTCTGGCCCTAGGCCTTTGCAGTCTCGACGCAACGCGGAACCCAAAGTCGGGCTTGATGCCGAGCTTCACCATCTACGGCTATATGACTGATACGGAGCAAGGAGCAGCGCACGTACGCGCTATATGTATTACGAAATATGATCTAATTAGTGACATCAGCCGCCCGCCTAGCGGATGAAACCAAAGATGAGAGACAGGTCGACCCGCGATATCGTCGGCATGTGGTGGCGTACTTGCAATTAAATTTCAGCAGCAACGAATACCGCTAAGGGAACAAGGAGAAGGCGCATAAGAGAAGTGAGTTCCGGAACCTCTCAGAAAGCTTCTCGGACTATATCGTCGCTAACACGGCGTCCCGCAGTATTTCGATACTTATAAAATACAAATGGTTCATTGAGACACAGCGTGGCCCACGGGCAAACCTAAAGCTGATAGGAAACTGGTCCTTTGAAGACAATAAAGAAACTCGGCGAACGATTACGGAAGCTGATCAGCTGAGAAAGGGAGGGAGTAAAAACGAATAAGGCTTCACTGATTAGACCATAGGTTACTTAGGTAGGTAGACCATAGGTAATTATCATTGGCTAGAAAAATGCTCCATGCATCTTCGTTCGTTGAAACGTGATGGCTGGTAGAGTAATAACTATTTCTGGGTTTCGTCAGAAGGCAGCGAGGATGGAACAAATTTCAATGGTGACAAAAAACAGTCACGAAAATTTGCTCAGTGTTATATTATGATGTCGGCTTGCGTGTGGACATTACAATAGTCTAGTTACTTTCCAAGAAGTTTTCGTGGTAGGGTAGTAGTAACGCATTCGTCTATATGTAAGTTTAGGACACGTAAGGTACCCTCGATTCAACGCCGGGCCTGCTGTACAGTATAATTCGTTTCGCACTGAAAACGGCCAGCCGTGTGAACCTGTGCTCAATTAAAACAATAGCGCCAAACGTAAAGAAACCCGAAATAAAAATTTACTCCTCCTTTTAAAAAATTTTTTTCGAGTGTGACAAATCTCTAAGCCACATCCTCTGGCCTAATAAATCTAAAAATCAATTTTTACTATATAAACATTAAATAAACGTTTTATAGTAAAGAAGTTACCTATCTTTTTCGTACTTGTGTGAAACTAGTCAGTTCCACACTTCTTCTGTATCTATCTAGATGGCAGTGTAATAATAAACGGTCAATTTGATCAATAATGGTGGGGATTATTTTGTTATAAGGAAGATTTTGCATACGGTTATAGCAGTAATCGCAAAACCCGCACATTTCCAAAAACTGTACAGTTTTTTTTTTAAATATTTGAAAGATTAAAAAAGGTAAAGAAAAAAACATACATTTTTTTAAAAAGTTTGAAAAATCATCATATTAAACGTGAAGAAAAGCTAATATTTATTATCAGTGTATCTATGCTAAGCAATTGGAGTAAGGCAACGAGAGCTCAATATAACGTGAGAACATTATATCGAGCTCTCGTTCACTAAGGTCGAACCTTTTAAATACGAATTTCCAATTTCGTTCTCGGATAATCGATGATGAATGTAAAAAACTAAACCCTCATGGTAGGTCTTGGATACTTTAAATTACGATAACTATGAACCTCGTCTAGGATCGGGGGTGACATTTGTTGTTGAAGAACACCATAATGAATTTAGGGAGGAGAAGCAAATAAAATTAAGGTATTTTTTTAAAATGACAGACGTGTTTTCATTTAAAAAGATCACTTACAAAATATAGTGTATAATTAGACTATCGTTAAAAGGGGCTGGAGCCTTATTAGTACGCTCGCATCGTTATCTCTAATGTAGTCGCTGAATCGATAAAATCTAGGGAATAACAATATTATAGTATAAAATTAAATACTATTATTTAGTCACGAAATGGCTAAAGTGACCAGTTTAGATATGAATGAGTACGATAAGCATTTTCACTGATTATACATATTTTTATTGTATTTTACGCTTTTATAAATTATATACTTTTAAATAAAATGACTTTGGTACAAATCGTTCCTGTATCCCGCTCTCCCACCCTTTGTTTCTTCTCTATGTACATTTTTTACAGCTCGTAGCAAAAAATTTCGGCAACGTTAGTCGATTTCCTTCTTCTGTCGGGCTAATTTCATCTCGTTAATTAGTTCCGTTATTTATCTAGGGATGAGTTGTTGCTTATGTAAAAGACATTAATTGGCATTTTATTTTGTTTTAATTATATTTTTCCTTGTTATTTCGTGCCATGTTTAGCTTCTAGCTATTGATCATGATGCGTCGTTCTGTAAATGCTATAGATCTACCTTCTGAACTATTTTTGTCAAGGTAGATTCTCTTCGTACTATTATAACTTTGGGTAGACACATTCATCTAGCTTTGCCTGAGGTCGATGAGCGGTAATCATCCTTGCTGAAAAAGGCGCCTTTCCAATGTCCATATATTGTTATATATATATATATATATATATATATGTATATATAGATATATGTATATCCCTATATAAAAGTTTGATACAAACACAACCATTGTTCTTATAGGTAAGAAGGTTGTACCGAAATTGTTCCGTGTTCGACACTAGAAAAGGTAAGTATCAGTCGACTGTTTGTAAATGGCGAATGTCAAGCTCAAGCGATTCAAGACCACGACGTTAAAAACATGGCAGGTCGTTGCTCTAGATAAGCGTCACGTGACAAATTACGGTAGCATTCGTTATTATTGTTATTCGTTCTCGTTCTCGTATAAAATCAACATGAATATTTAAAACTGGCCTTTTAAATTAACCTGTGGCTATGTAGAAAAAGAGATCTGTCTGTAGTCTTCGGTTAAATTAAGCGATATCTTCCATCTTTCGCTTGAGCTGACTATTAACACTATTCCTAAATAATTCGATTTTTGAGTCGTTGTGGAATCTGTCGACTTTGCTCACGTTTATCCTTAGGTTTTCTTTCTTTCGATTTCCGGCACGCTTCGCTTTTTCCAGATCAGGGCTTGCCTTATATATCCTCTTCATGTCCCCTTCCAGCTGATGAGTGAAGTTTCGTTGAACGTCGTTTTTGTATCAACTCTGCGTCGAAGTTCCGGGCCGCGATACGTGGCCTTGTCTCAATATAGCTTTTCTCTTCGTTCTTAGCGTTCGCTGTACATGGATATGTACAAATCCGACATGCGACTCTGTGCACAAAGAACACACGACAAAACTCTGTCCATCTGTTTGTGGTGCTTGCAGCGTGTCCTAGATCCACATGTCTCTTTTGCGCTAAATCCTTACTGTCCATTTGCCAAAGCTCAGGCTATCACAGATCCTTGACTGGTGCGTCCTCCGACCTAAAAACCAGGTGTGCTGACGTCAATAAGTTCTTACTGTTTGCATCTGAGTAGCAGGCAGAGGTATGTCCAATACCCTAAACAAACAGCAGGTGGGGATGTAATTTTCAATTTACACGTCACGCTCGTTTGGCCTGATTCGTTTTTACTCTGTTATTGTTGTCGTTGTTCTGGTTGACGTAGCATATCATCCTAGATGCACTGCACTGAAAATTGCGCGCAGGCACACGTGGTTCACGGCCAAAAAACTGATCGGCATCTGTGGAGGATCGGTCTCTATGGGTAGACCCAATAGAGTCCACTGAGCAGATGGAGATAAGGTATGACAGAGGCACGTATAAAGGATCGGAGGACCTGAACAAGGCTCACGGTGTCGGAAACTAGTCGACAGGGTTTCATGTTGCTTTTGAGCTGGCTCTGTTTACGGTGACGTTCGAAAGTGTCACTAATGGCGCGAAGTTCTGCTCCAATTTGAGTAAATTTCTCTTTCTGTTCGACGCATCGAAGGTGGATGCAGTCCGACAATGGAACCAGGTCGGGCATGAAGCAAGTAACTGGATGTGAACAGCACGATGAGCCTGGAGGATTAGAAGGAAAACAATTGAAATAGATTGTGTTAGTTGGATTAACAGGCCCTAGCTGCTTGCCGAAATGTGTAAGAAGGCATTATGGTTTTAACATATTATGAGACTGCTGCGAAAACTAGTTGTGCATATGGACCAAATGCTAATTTTAATTGGTCGAAGAGTGCGATCGCAAAATCACACAATTTTAGCGGTGCCGTGGAAACATCATCTGTGAGACAAGTGGCAAAGTTGAGGCAACAATAAATTTCTACAGTAAGATCTATGTGAGGAAAATAAATCTGGGGTATTTTCAAATGTTTGAAAAAAATATAGGCGGCAAAAAAAGTATGCAGTATTTTAAATTAAGCATAAAGAATAGCGATCTTCTGTTTTTTTGGTAGAAAATGTATAGAGCACAGTAGAAGTAAACTACACAACTTGGGGTGCTATGCTTCGAAGCGTGCAATTTATCGAGAAAAAAATCTGAACGAACATGGTTTAGCTTTTTACCAAACACAAATGTCTTTGCATGATAAAATAGTACGCTAAAAAATCTTATTATAATATGCATACGTACCAGTGCTACAATGCTCCAGTTCTGACACAGTTCCGGAGATAGAATGGTTTTCTTTGCCGTGGCACATCTCCGTGCTAGCGGTAGACACTTCTAGGCTCACAAACATCCTTTGCGCACTAGAACAGCTACAAACGTTTTTTGTTCTTATGTTAGATCGTTTTAGTCCTCGGTTATAGTCGCCGGCGTAACGTTTCCGTAGTTGTAGTTCCACTAATGGCTCTAGCTGTAGTAGTGATCGTCGAGGCCGTTGTCGAAGTTGTTGGGTAAGCACAAGTTCACACATCCTTTGTCGATCGTTTTCTTACTAAAGCCCGCACGTGCGTGCGCCTTTTATAGCGACGGGGAATTGTGTCTTCGTATGGGAAAGGAGGAAGCCGACCTGGGAGAGGGTATAAGGAGGGATTCCAGTACCAGGGTAGTCGGTCAGAGCTCCGCTCGCCGTTGGAGGCTGTGGGGGGTTGTCTCTGACTCCGGTTATCGGAGCGCCTATTGGCTGCTCTCGCCCTTAGCTCTTCGTCTTTCGCTGGGTCGCCGGCAGTCTCAGACATTGCCTCAGTCTCAGCTGTATTAAACCCGCGCGTTCCACCTCGCGTTAACTGCTACCGATGCCAGTCTACCCAATCTGCCGCATGGATTAGCGGCAGAAAAGTGCCCAACGAACAGCGGCGCTCGGAAGCAATGACAGCAATCCCAATAAGTGGCACCCGCTTCGAGTTTCCAAGGTAACGACCCAGATGGCGCTGCATGCCTTGTACCACTTAATAGATTCGTGCAGTGATAGGCAAAAGTGCTCCGGCGAGTATACACTGCACCAGCCGATCCAACCTCTATAGCTGGCACCGTCGATCCATACAACAGTTTGTAGTGCCCGCCTAGCGCTCGAGACTCACCTCTGTCGAGTCCACCCAGTTGGGTGGACTCACAGAGCTCACTATCATGCTACTGTTAGTAGCTTTAAGCTGCCAGCTGCTTCGAGTAGTGAGCATAGCTCGAACGGCTTGGTCGGCTCGTGGCCGGCCGCTTGATAGCAAACATTTTCATCCATAGCGACGTGCTGCTATGGTCCCGTGGCTACTCCTGTTGTTATGGCCTCCGGGAGACTTGCGTGAAGCGTGTGTTGTTTCTCTCGGCCTCTCGTTCTCCGGCATCCTCTCGCGCGGTACGAGGTCTCAAAGTATGCGCGTACTAGGTAGCCTCCGGTTCCACGGCAAAGGCACATAGAAAAAAGGGGAGATTCTCGCTGGTTTTAGCATTCTCTTTCTCCTTGTCTTCGTCAGGTAGAGCTGAATGTGGGATAAAGGAAGACAAAAAGAGAGAGGGAAGACGGAATCCGAACGAAATGGAAGCGAAGAGCAGTTTGGTAGGAATAGAGCGGTGAGAGTGACTGTTGAGTCGAGGACTGGGTGTCTATTCAGAGCTATGTCGAGGGTTGGCCCGAAAAAATCGGGGGGTGTTTTAGGGGTTGAACGAGCGGTAAGTTCTGCTTTTTGTGGAGGAGACCCCACATAGCGGTTAAGACGAGAGAAGGACTGGTTTTTGGGTGAGGTTAGTCCGACTGTGGTGGCAGCATAGTATCGCTAGAGGGCGCTCGAGAAAGCCACCAGTAGCCGATCCTAAAGTAAAAAAGGGGCGACGATGGGACGGCAAAGCAATAGGGAGCAATGGATACATACAGAGTCAGTACAGATATCTTTTATGAGAAAGAAGAGGTAAGCATCTATAGGGATATAGGGTATCGAACAGCAAAATGTTGATAGTGTAGAGATGGTTAATAGGCTTACGCGGTCAAAAAATGTGTCATCCGATCGTTTCAGGCTATGACTAACCGCAAGAAGGAGACTTATCAGTTTCACTGACAATTGATACTTCTCGATTATTGTTTACAAATATCCACACCATCTGTGCACGAAATAATTAGTCCTTCTCTAAGAAAAGCGTCAGTACATTTTTTTTGATTTACTACAATTCCTCTGGCGTAATCTGCTCCTTTTTCTTATTTCAGATTTATCATCGTATTGCTCAGTGTTCTCAATAACGAAGGATAAAGAAATTCGATTAAAAAATTAGATGTATTTGAGTAGAACATTCGATTTTTTCTGTGTTCTGAAAAATATATAAATTATTGCACTGTTAGTTCGACAAGACACCCCTTTAAACTGAAGTGCATGATCGATAATTCCAAATACAACAAAACGAGATACATAGCCGAATCTAACACTATAGGACAGCAAATATTATTTGTTAATACAGGCAATAAATCTGTACAATCAAAGAAACAAAATCAATTTAAAGCCTTAATTGCGTCACGCACTGACACACAATGACGACCCTCAAAATGCGAACATTCCTGTCTATGATGCTGGTCAGTCATGAATAGGGTACAAGTGCCGCACAGGCCAGTAGATACATACACATCCATACTCAAGTTCAAGCTGTGAAAGGTGGGACTATCCCCAATATTCCCTCCCTACTTCATCCCTTTGAGGCCTACCATTGGATGGTCGGGACTGAAACTAGGCCTTTCTCAGCACTTCCAACAAAACTGTGGCGTTCTTTAATCGTGTATATTAATTAGTCTTACCAAATTCTGTCCCTCTGCCAAAATATCCACTTTGTGCTCTTTACGAAGCCGCTGACCTATTGTGATCAAAGGACACGGGAGAGTGTACACGCTAGCACAACTACATTGCGAAGAGCAGAAACAGTCGTACTGCCATTAAGTGGACAGCTATATTAGAGTTAACTGGTACACGCTATACGGGGTATGGATAGTATAATTGCTACACTGTAACACGGTGAAAAAAGACATGTCACTGTGTACGTATGTACATAGGCAAAACCGGTATAACCAAGTTATTTACTAAGATAACGTGTTGCACGTGCACTGATGATATGAAATTTGTGAGTGTTCCGAAGGGATTTGGGACAGGAAGTGTGGAATACATTAGAAGAAAAGAGACTGACTTTTGTAATTAGTGACGGAACACTCATTGGCGTCTGGACATCTCTTGGGATGGGCTGATATCAAGATTGGCCGCTCTACGCGAGCATTGATTGTATAAATTCCTAGTCGTTCCAGAGTATCTTTCTATAGACTATAAACAGCACTGTCCATCTTAACTAGGCCGAGTGTAGAACTCGCGTCGAATGGTCGGGCCGAGGAAACTATCAGTTATTTTTCAATTCCTCTCTCTTAAGGTCCACTCCAAATCAGTTCTTTCTTCAATCAAGTCTTCTTTTATCTAACAGTAGTAAAGGCTGGTAGAAGCTACTGGTTAGGGCCATCTTCAGTTCAAAGGTAACTTAATCCTATTAAATCAAATATTAATGTTTTAGGGTTAATAGTTTGTGACAATTATAGATTTACTAATCGTTTCATGGAAATTGAGTTTAGAAAAATAATCAATTAATCCCACTTGAACTAAATCTCTGTTGATATTAGGTCTATGGTATCGATTTACTGGTCACCTGGGATAGCTCAGAGACCTGTGGTCGGTACAAGATGCACGAGCCACACCCGCAATGAGTTCATTATTGAACTATTGAGAATTGATAACCATGCTCAAGGCGTGCCATAAGTTTAGGTTGGGCTCTTCGCTCGCTCGTACATTGTTAGCGTGCTAGAGAATCGGTAACAGCATAAACCGACGGACGGCGATGACCGTCCGCAACCGGCTTTACTTCATTTGAAGCGACCTGCGTCTGGTTAACAATGTACACAACATAATATCTATAGTAGTTAGGTGCACAAGACTGCAAGCTGCAACGAGATAATAGCTATGTAAAAACCCTACGTCGTCCTGTGAAGAGCTCCGCGTGCACCCTAAGAGAGATAGGATAGGAAAGTTATTAGACCAACACTCGACTCGAGGTCTTATCTGACTTGGGTCTGTAATGATGGTAGTATGGAAATTAGTAAGATCCATTGAAGAAGACGACTTCTCAAGTCCAGCAGAACCATGATAGCTGATGCAGATTGGCGTATTCGATATATTCGACCACAGGTACGGAAATTATAGGTGTGTGCTGTAAACTTTACGTGTATGTATTTGTGTGTACAGGCCTTATTAGTTTATAAAATGCGCGTCGATAAGGAGGGTGTTATGAGTTAAATTATTGGTGATTTCGCGAAAATTTCAGAGAGAAGATTCAAACTTCGTTCTCGAGGACTAGTGGGTAGATAATGGCCAAGTAACGAGCCCAGCCATCGTTACTGAAATGACCAACAATTTGTTTGTCTGCCCCCGGTTCATTCGCCTCCAACCTCCTAGGGGGTGTACTTGCTACGATAAATCATTAGAGGGAGTGGAAGCTGCTATGAATTGGTTGGCAACATTATTTGGCTGGCTCAAGTGTTTTCCCAAAAATTGCCTCGCTCCATCAGCTACGTTATAGTTCTACGAAATGGCCACTCGTCGTTTTGGTAGAGGCCTTTTTGAATCTCTAGTGCAATAACATAAATAAAAACAGGTCCTGCTGCGAGGAAGATCTGCTAGCAATATTTCGCGGCAGTTTTCAAGGTGATTTTTAGGATGAAGGACAATACAACCTAGGGTAGTTACTGTCAAACCTCGTCGTAATCTGCTACGCGAACCCGCTCAGTGGTTCTGTATTATCTAGAACAGGTTGATAGGTTATTCAGTTTGGTAGAACAGATTTTGATATGAGTGAGGCCGTGCATAGTTTTTCTGAAACACGGAAACGTATTTTTTATTTAAAAATTTAGGTAGCAAAAGTTAACACCATTGCTATTTAGTACTCCAGCAGATATAAAGTAAAAACGATACTGTTTGATTGATCCAGAGGAGAGTCAATGGTTCGTCCTCAATTACAGATAGCCCTTTAGTCGACGAATTTGACGAGTCTACAAAAAACTAATGTGTGTATATGGACAATATTGTTCTCTCATGATTGTTTCGGTCCTACAGAGAGTTCGCGTAGTTGCGTTAGACCTACTACAACTAAGACCCTACTTGTTTCGAAATATTAGTAGACAGTTTTTTTCGAGAGAACAGGACTACCTATTGGCGTGGCTGAGGAAGACACAAGCGACAGATTTTACGCCCTGATCAACTAGCGCGTGTTTATCGCAATGTTTAATCGCTGGTAGTGTTTGACTAGAATTTGTTTCCTTCTGTAGGGCATGCATTCGCATCGAAACGTGTGACCCAGCCCAATTCGGAGGACCAAAGTGTATCGCTGAAGAAGGTTCTGAGCAATGCCCGAATCAGAGAAAACCCTTGAGAGGAGACACTTAGTTTCATAGTTTGTTTGTCTCTTGCTACTACCCCAGCTTATGCCCAATCCCTCGTTGTTTCGGATCACGAAAACTACGCGCAACAACTAATACCCACTTGAACTCTCTAAAACCATGCCAGAGTCCATTGAGCTCATGTTAAAAGAGCTGTGAAGAGAATAACAGCGGGAAATTTCAAACCCTAAACACTAACAACAACAACAACAATTAGAAACTTTCAAAAGTTTGAGAGTGCAAACGTAATGGATCTTGGAGCATCGAGTCGAGGAAGCAAATAAGCCAAAGAAGAAACCTCAGGGAAGGGACGACCATAAAAGGAAATACGTGTAACTGTTCGATGACCCATAATGGCCCGTTCAAGTATACGCACACACACTTCAATAGTATCTCCGGCAGGTCAATATGCAGTCTTTCTCGAAATGTAACAGGGTCTAGAACAGGCGGTGCCTAGCAAAAAAAAAAATACTATTCAAATTTACTAGTCTGCTTGTTCTTGGAGAGGTCTGCCGTAGTGCAGGCCCTAAGAGCACCAATTCTCGAGTATAAATGCCCGAACGCAGACTCACAAACTCGAAACAACGAGAAAGAGATCAGGCGATATCAATCGATGTATCGACCGGTGCCCCAGGCCCGATCTTCAACTAAAAGGTAGCCATTCGGTGGGACGGACGATAGTGCAGAATTCAGTTCGAGACATGGAACTGCTAGGAAAGTGGGGCCGTAGACTTGTCAAATATAGGTGTAACCAAGCGAGCTTTTACACGGTCGGCTTAGATATAGATGGAAGTATAAATATAACGGCATGTAACAATGAAGATAGTCGATTGTTTCGAGCATGCGGTCTTGACAGGGGCTCGATATGCGGTAAATGGTTTGTTTTTATTCTATTTTTCTTTGCGAAACACAGACGGTCAGTAGAAAGCTTTGAAGGTCAGCTGTCGCCGTACGAAAGGACGGTGGTCTTCAAATGCCGATGCTGACAAGCAACCGCTTATAGTCCACAGTACGATGTATTGAATAATACAATGCTACTCTTCTGAATAGATTGTCTACGCCGGGATTAAGTACAAGGGTCAAATACGGTAGCAAAGACTTCGTGAATAGCTCAAAATCAATAGCAAATGCCATAACGAATTAGCCTATCTACGAATACAGGAACGATAACAAGACAACTCGGCTTACACGGGTGACTTTGGTGGGAACAAAATCATTGTTTGGAAGGTAAACTTAGGATTCTTAGAGATGCTAGATCGACCTAATGAATACATCTGAGGCAAACTATTTTCAATGTTGACAAATAGCAATGATTGATTAATACCTAGCAATTGAAATGGTGGGCGCAGCGAACTTTCGTGGAACTAGCCCTGGGAACCGGCAACAATAATGGTGATCGATGGTGTTTTTTTCCATGACAATACCATTCAATGTTTATTCAGTTACTAATTCTAATTGTGTGGTAGTAACTTTAACGGTGAGGTAGTTTCATTTGTCGAGGCGAATTCGTTAATCCCGTAGATGTACCAGCACAAATCAAAGTTATATCCTTTAGCGTTACGTGCACAGCTCAAAGCCAGATACAAACTTAGGGTACGAATTTTGCGGACGACTGGAAAAGAAATTCCCTTAGCGAGTATACTCAATATTGCAGAGGAATACGGTTTATTGATCGTTGGTGTTCACGGATAACCCGCAAATAAGTTATTCAGTGCCAATCGTAGCCAACACCGTAAACAGGCCATTCTAGCGTACTACTAATTTTCATCGTAAGCGCCTCGAATAGGTCCTGGAAGTTTTAAAATCTCTGTCTCTGATATAGCACGAGCTCTCTCACCCATTTATCGCTCATCTAAAACATCAGTCTTTCTGTGCACGATATCCTTGGGTATATACGAAGTCTCGTTATAGCCTAGACATTGAGTCAGTTCACCTAGTTAAGCCTCATTGAGGTCTTCTACCTTTCTAACTCGAACGAAAGCACAAAAGTCTCTTGCTAGCGATTGACCAACCTTTAAAACACAACCGAAACATTTGTGTTTTAACATACAATAGAAGCAGCGACAAAAACAACGACGATCATAACACAAAGCCTGGATAGCTATGGCGGTCCGAAACAGGAACAAAGCTATACCTGACCGGATCATTCTGTCGTAAAACTTGATACTTTAATGTCGCCTTTATGAGCAGGCTCTCTCTCTCTCTCTCTCTCTTGGTTTTCGCACGCGCATTTTCAATGTCGACAGGCTTCAGCGGTATCTGTGTAACGGTATTCTAATAGCTGTTAACGCCATCTATGCGTACAGGAGTCATACCCCGACGTATCATCAGTCCATGAGCCAGAGACGGAATTACATGAACGCGTGTCCGCCGATAGCTTGCCTCTGTCTCTGCCGTTGCCGTTGTCTATGTCGTGGCTGTCGTCAAAGAGTGCGCCATTCGGGGACGAAACGCAAAATATAATCATCAGTTTTTCAGATCTGTTTTCTGCCCGATGTCTGCTGGTCCCGCTACTGCCATTATTGCCCTAGTCATGTTTGTTATTAGTGGTCGTCGTGACGACGTTTGCTTTCGCCAAAATCGTTGCCCACCAAACGCGCACCGCTGTTATCAACATCAGTAGAAAAATCATCAACATTATATTATCGCCACTAGCCTTTAGTACTTATCCACCTCTATAGCTCTCCATTTTCCGTACTCCTCAGCTACTTCCCCCGCAGTGTTTTCGCTGTTGCTACCAGGTTGCCCCGTAGACTTACGAATAAATAACTGAATAGATCTACATGTCTTTGTGTGTAGCGTTTGGTAACGCGACAGTCCGTTTCGGCAATTGCCAACGACGCAATCAGGAAGAGCCCCTCTATCGACAGCCGCCCTGATACTCTTTCTTGAACGTCGGACGTTATCGGATATTAAATACTTTTTTGTTATGTTCCCGATTGCCTGACAGATGCGTGGTCTGTTTGTCTACTCGTTACGTCGGAGATCTTTGTGGGTTGATACTAGGCGTCGGCGATAGAACAACTCATCGCGTTTACTTCCCGTTTAACCCATATCTCTGTTTTTGGTGCGCGATCTACGTGATGCACAACACCAACATGGTGATTCGATGCATCGCCACCATAAGACGCAACGATAGTTTCTCCGTCTCTTCGATGCCTTTACAGGGTCGATCACACCAAATTGAACCGGTACCCTGCGAGCTAAACGAATTCATTCTGACGTGTTGTCTATTGGTGTCAACACAGTTTGCAACAGTAAATATACAGAATGCACGAACGCGAAATGGATTCTGCGAGTATCAGCGAGACTGCATGATGCTTTTTCGAATGTGTATTCGCGCGTCAATTTGAATAGTGGTACACACCGTACCATCAAATATACTTCCTGCTGTCTTTAGCTATCGACGAGGATTGCTACGACAGGGTCGGCGTCAACGATGACTGACCGCCTGCAGAGTCGCTCGCGTGGTCGCTAGGTTTCGACGCTCAGCACAAATCGCCCGAAAGCCTGCTCGAGCAGGTCGGCGACCGCACGATCTTGTTCCGTCATTGCCGCCTCTTCAGCTGCTTCTCTTGTAGTTACTGCTACTGATGGTGATTCTGTTGCTGATAGTCACTGGAGTAAACCGAACACTTCGAGCAGGCCATTGCTCATCTGATCAAGCTGCGTTTAGCCTTGTGTTTGATGTTGTGTTGATGACTGTGAAAAGCCTCTTCCCGCTGCCGATTTAGCCGACCTGCTACAACTCGTGGAACATACAATACATACGAATTCGATGCAGGTCTCTTTGCTCAACTGCGTGCATCGGCGGCCGGTACCACTGCCTTCTTCTTAATACATTCGGCCTGCCCCCACTCTCTCTCCATCCGTCTCTTTCCTCCTTTGCTTCTCTCGTTTACCTCTTACTTGGGGCTTTTTTGTTCTGCTCTTCTATTTCTTCGCGAAGCTCCTTTCTGTTTCTATTGCGCTACAGCGGCCGTAGCGGTGAGGCTGATCAGTCGTTAGCGCTCACAACACAGTCGCGTCAAGACCCAACCTACCGAAGCCGTGTGACTTAGCCGGGGTTACACAGGTAGCAGTTCGACAGAATTGTAAAGCGTTCGAGCGAGCATCTGCTTGCTTGAGCCTACCATTTTTTTGTATGTTGTATCTGCGGACTAACGCTATGGCCGCGGGGAGTTAAAGTATGAAGAGAGCGCGAATGCGCCAGCTATTGCCCTCGCTATAGAACGACGGGTGGATGGACGGCACGGGTGATACGGCGCAGTAACTTCTTTTTTCTCCTTTGTTCGCACTAGCACTTGTTGTGTCAGTGCTTTAGCCTGTTCTTCTGATTTGCTTCGCTGACTATTCCGTGGACCAGCATCGGCCTCGGGTACACATAGCGCAGCAGACGGGACAGTTAAGAAACCAATCATTTAAGCTCCCTCTAAAGAGGCAGTAGCCGGAGCTCAACATGCCGCGCCATCACTGTTCTAACAGTGGTTATAGTGGTAACTCTGCGAGAAAACGGCGAGACAAAAGGCACAGGGATGCGAACTCGTAGCAATCGTCGTTTTCGTCGTTCAATGATGATCTCTCTCTCTCTCTCTCTCTCTCTCTCTCTGGTTCGTTTGCCGCTCGCTCTTCACCAGTTTTTCGCTTCTCCTTTCATCTGATTTTTCTCTAAACACACCAAAAGAGCGGCCGTTATTTAGGCCGAACCAAGCCGGCCCAAACAGAATCAACCGAGGTCAACCTCTTCAGGTTTGCTCGGCTTGTCGCCGTCTTCTAAGGGCTAAAGTTGCGAGCGATAGGCGTTATGTGTAACGTTTCGTTACCATCTTCGTCTTCAACTCCGTTCGCTCTGTCTGCCCGTCCCCCTGTTTCGTCAGATCTTTATTCTATTGTCCGTTCTTATCGGGCTCTACGTGGGTGCAGATCGGCTGAGTTTGGGTTACACCTCTACAACAGCTGGGGGACGAAGGAGTGCCAAGGGCGAAAGTAGAAAGCATAGATCCCGGCTTAGCAAGGACCCGCAGACAATAGTCAGTCTGCCATGGCAGAACCAGAGGAGCTCAAAGAGAGCCTTAACAACGATTGGATAGAAGAATTGGCACTGTTGCTTCTGCGGTGTAGCGACTCCACGAGCTAAGAACGGTTGTCGTTGGATTGTTGAGATTCGTCCACTGCGGCCTCAGCCACAATGGGAGCCGGGCGCCAGACTGTTGAAATTGAGCATAATACAACGCTCGAGCGAATGCAGTAGCAACGGTAGCAGATGCCCCTGCAAAAGCACCATCATCATCAATGACAACGGTAGCCGCGAGGACAGTATTGAACAGGATCGGGCACGAGCGATCAGCTGACGATGGGGTGGACGAGCACGGGTGAACATCTGTTCGTCTGAAAGCAGATTTCAGCTTGCCTACTTCAGCCTTTGTGAGGTCGTTTGGCGCCCGTTTTTTCTCGTGGCTACTTCTTGGAGTGTGCTACCGGAGCTGATGGTGAGATCGCTGAAGCAATTTGTGCGATGTCTTGGCCTGTTTGCGAGAAGGTGGATTGTTACACTCGAAGGAGAGGGTGATGAACAAAGAGAGAGATAAAGGAAAACGATATAGAGCCAAAATCGGAGAATCAGAACGAGCTAGCAACAAAGTCTTTTGAAAGTGTCTCAAGACCTCAGGTTCATCTCTAGCAATTGCTATGAACAAAAGCCGCACCTAAATCCAACTTGCAGTTTATGTAAAAGCGAAAAAACTGTAATATATACGTATTTCCTTGTGGTACCATTGGTTCTGAAAGGGTATGGGTATGGCGAACAACGAAGAAAATCAAACTGAGAAGACTACGTAGAAGATCTTATTGGGAAGAGACGTTTACATCGAAGAACCTATTCAGGCGATGAGGGTTAGACGCAACTGAAGCGCAGCTGAAAAAAAGGCTAATCGTAGATGTGGCCTGCTGCCTGCTTGGACAAGGTTGAGTAGGGCTGGTTTTTAGCTATTGATATAAATCAGGAAAGGATGCTGCGTAGACCTGAAGGTCAGACTGCGCGAAACGAAGAGAGACTATGATCGGGATCTGATATCCTAAAGAAACAGAGCGATCAGGAGCAGGCCGTCATGGTGCTGATGCTTATGCTTCTATTGATTATTGCGGTGATTGCGTTTAGAGGACTGGACGAAGAAGTTTGGCGACGTAGTCGCGCATGATGCAGCGTGACTCCGAGGATGACTCCATCTTTGTGCGGCGGTTGTTTGGCGTTGAGTCACGACAGGCAGCTCAGGAGTAGATAGAGAAGCTGGCATAAGGAAGGCGGCAATATGATGGTAGCTGTTACGGCGGTGAAGAGCAGAACCTGTCTGATGTTCGAACTTCTTTTGGTTCTTGAATCGCTTGTTGTTTGCCAGTTCTCTGTTGTTGTTATATGGGTTCTGGGTGAACAAACGCACTAGATAGCTTCCACAGTCTAGTTGAGTGCTGGTGCACGGGTCGGCTGCGCGCGGATGGACTAGTGCGAGCGTCGCCCGCACAAATATAGCCATCTTAAAATGTAAGAGGCAGGTCGCGGGCTGATTTCTTCAAAGGTCGCGTTTGCTCTATCTGTTGCTTGTGTGGACAAGCTGCTGCCAGGCCGACAGCAGTGATAGAGACTCGAGACGGGAAGTGGTGGCTCGTGGGAATCAAGTGCCTGAACCTGCCCTTAGGACCCAAAACAGGTCGGGGACGAGTCAAAGAAGAGGACAAGAGGGACGTGCAGCAAACATCAGCAACTGTAGCTAAAGCTATGGATGCCGATCTAACTCTGCAAGGACTTCTATCTCATTTTCCTCTACTCCAACAAGTCTAAGCAAGCTTATGTTTCTCGCCAATGGGTCTGCGGTCCCAATTCCCGATCGCACCCCGTTTCGACTCAGACACAATCACTTACTGTGACCTTGTCCATCTAGCTTTCGGTCACACGCTTAAAAGCCAGTCAGCGGTCAGCTGGCGCACAGGTGCTTAGAGGTGGCCGAAACAGAGGTTGGTGTGGTTGCGGAGGCAGGACCGCAGATGCGGCCTAGGTTAGCCGCCTGGTAGGGGGTGTCTATCTGCTACCTGTTTATAGCGGTGACGACTCATGGAAAAGACCTCACCAGATCACGCGCACAGACACACATTTACGCCCATCCATGAAGCTGCTTCAATGCCCCAGCAGAAGAACGTTGTCTACTGCATAGTACCACTATGGTTATCACAGCGTTATAGCGCAGCTCACGGTTAGAGATGTCGTTTGGGTGAATAAACACAACCGGGCAAGATCGTGCACGTCGCAACTCCTACATTATAGGCCACAAACAAATTCTGTCGCGTACTGGCGACTGTGAAACTTCTTTCCTATTGAAAACGGGCAGCTAGACCTACAGGTCGATTTACAAGTAGATCGAAGGAGAGGCAAATGATCGGTTGAGTCTCATTGTCGAGTTCCACAGCAATAGGACTGGTTTAATCACTAGGTTTTCATGAGTCGTCATGGGTTCGTTAACCCATCGAAAAGCGAAGAAACCTGTTCAGACCGTCAGAGAAAGCCACCAGGGTTTTGCCTCGTTACCGATAAATATTGCCTAATCATAAGCCTTTTCTTCCCAAATGCTAAAAAGCCGCTAGACTCATTGACTAGGTAAGTAAGTTGACGGAGAAGCAGGGCGAGCTAGCGTTGGGAAAGGCTTGTTTCGCTCATATTGTCTGGGCGAACGCGCGAGATGAATATGCAGGCAACGCCTCAGATTTTTACAAGTACATGCACCATGGTGCACTTTCTAGACACGTCGATATTGTGGTCATTGTTAATTATTTTCTTGAAAGATGAGCAAAAAATAGACATTCGCGTTTACCTCCAAGGTTATTGTGTTTTCTTTCATAGTGGCTCGTGATTCTTATCTAATATTATAGTGGGTACAGTTGAGCGTTTGTCTATGTGTATACAAATGACAGACATAAATGTATAAAAAATCACACGTTGTAACCTATCCTCTATGAACATAATAGCATTTATTAATGTTTGCGGTAACTTTTATTTGTCATGTATTTATTCGCATTTTGGTTCTAAAGGAAAGTCCAAAAGAAGGTATCTTAAGAAAAAAATTGTGATTGAGTCATCGTGGCGTAGATATGAAGCTCATCCTAAAAATTTGAACGAAGATTCGACGTCTTCAAGCAAGGTGATAACCCGCCACAAAATGATCGTCCTCCTTGGTTTCCCGAAATCGACATTCGAGAATATCGCCAGTCTCCATACGGCTTTCGAAGAATGCAAAAGTTATGTCGATTGAAAATGTTCGAAAATATTGTGAAAAGCAATGAAAAATTAACTTCTCTGGACTCTCTATTTTGAACTTTTGTTGCAGAAATTGGTTATGATTTTTTTTTAAAGACTTTTGGTATTTTTAAAGGCTTTTAGGCATGTTTGATTTACTTTTCAAAATTTGCTAGAGTCTAGGTACATTAATGTCACTTCACTCACAGTTACTATGAAAAACTCATTCGTTCATATTTAATAGCTGCTGACCAATTTATGCCTTAAGTTAAAGTTAAAGACTAAAGACAGTGCCAGTTATATTCAATAACCGTGTCAATCAAACAAGCCTCTATCAGCACGTAACACATTTCATCCATTCCGCCTGCTTTATTTTAACATGGCTTATAAATAAGCGACATCAATTTTGTTCCAATATAGACGCTTGGCCAGCAACACGTTTCATAGAAATAGAATTTCAGTTGAAGCCATCAAATAATTAAGTAGTATGTTTGCTATGGAACTCTTACCATATGGAATGTACGTGCAGCATTGTAGGCTGTACGTAAGCAAGATAATGCATATCTGCAATACAACTTCTCTTTGCCACCTCAGGTAACACGCATATATTGACCGCGGCCATGGCTATATGTCATATCGACGAACAAACCATTAGGATTTATGGCAACCTGTTGCCACTGTGTGCTACTGGTCCGGTGGTCGCATCCTGTTTTCTCCTATCTGTTGTCCACTCTCCAGGCTGGCTCTCAAGCCCGACATAAGACATTTACCAAAATTGTTGGCGTGTTCATCTATGATACGTTCGTCTGATACTCGTAGCATACAATTAACAAGCCAACAGTGTGTTTCATTATGCGCACGGAAACTACGAGGAGATGTCAATATCGATATTCCCAGTAGAAGTAGTGATGGTAAAATAGGTAGTCTCCAACGTTGTTTAATTAGGAAGGACCAACTGGCCCACCAGTGGTTTTTGCCATCTTAGCAGAAAATACTATCTATATCTAAGGACAGCGCATATATTAACAGCTGGCGGTGCCAACGAAGGGAATCGAGATCTGAGATAATAGTTGTTTTCGGTACTAGCGGTAAAATGAACGAATGACTGGTGACAAAGTATCCAGTCGCTATGCCGAGGTCAGTTGAGGGGGAGACAATTGACTTGGTAAGGATGTGCCGATTGTTGTTTTTTTACCAGGGGCAACACTCCTTTGCCTAAGAGTGCGCGCCAATGCCATTCCAACCAAAAGGGCACGCATGCAATATTCATAAGCATCTTTTGCTCATAGATGTGTGTACATGTACGATGGAGCTCGTTTTTCTTTTGTTCTACATACAGACAGCGCAAGGATAGCAATAACCAGTTCCGTAACAATGTCCACAAATAAAGACAAATACACAGTACCTAGCAATGCAATGGTTAGTACACACTGCACCAAAACAACAATCCGGGGACAACGCCACAATACCCCTATGGGGGGTAAGTGCGGAACAACGTATAGAACGACTAGCAAAAACGCAAATGTGATTTGGTGTCAGGCCATTGCCTTGAGCCAGCATTATGTCGGTAATGGCGGCGTTATACACTATTCCCTGCCATCATCAAAGTAGACAGTCGTCTTACAGTCAATCTACTCGTATATTTCGGCTTAGTCGACATGCCGGGTTAGTCGGTATGAATAATTCTACTAACACAATTCAGCGTCCCACTTTAGCTCACCGATCTGATCACCTTTTAGAAGTGATGGAGATCGGAATCATCACTGCCGTCGTTGTTGGTACACGAAGGACGATCGCTGAAGCAATAATATAGTAATGACGGGCTATTGTTGGAGTTCGTTGAGAGAGATACCGAGAGAAGGAGATGGACGATTTGCGTACACTCACTTAAGCTTGGTAAAGGCACAAAGTTAAGGTGAGCCCACTTTGTCAATTCCATCCTAGTGATGTGAGGTTTTATAGCCCAGTTGTTCGGCTTTGTAGGACTCCGTTTATCCTGTGACGTTATTTGGAGCAGGTAGGCCATAACTGTAGAACCACTTAAGAAGCGGTCAGATCCGATCGGGAAGATGTGGCGAGTTAACAAGTAGACTAGCTGTGAATATAGCGCATATGTCTCTGAAGTTCAGACTCTGAGGCCAGCTGCCCAAAATTGCACATTGTTAACTTTCAGTGGTGAATAGGCTGAGATGAAATACTCTATATATGAGGGGGAAAAGGAAGCTGAAAGTTAGTTCACATTTCGAAAAAAGCTTACTTGTCAGTTTAAGAGTCTTCATTTTAAACTTATTTTAAACTGCAGGAGAGTTAGGGGTAAAAAGAGAAGTAAAAAAATGAGTAAAAACTTGATAACTATCCCTTGGATTTGACTTCTTTACGTTGCTAGTACTACACAACACTAGTTCCGATACAACTATTAAAGCAATTTATGCTTATTAGTTGATCGTCACGGCCGTTTACGTGGTTTTTTCTCACGTATGGGTTATTTATCTTATAAAGTCTGTAGCTAGTAAAGGCTTAACGCTGGAAACAGCGACCCGTTCTACCCTGTAGCGTTTACCAGCAATGGCAGTGATTAGTGGGTATCTGTTTGATCATTCATTTCTTTGGCTTCCTAGCTAAAAATCTAGCTTGCTATCCTAGGTTGTTTTTCTCCGAGT
The DNA here is from genome assembly GCF_002443255.2 of Varroa destructor. NCBI lineage: Eukaryota > Metazoa > Arthropoda > Arachnida > Mesostigmata > Varroidae > Varroa > Varroa destructor. The sequence goes on along the minus strand of NW_019211455.1, from coordinate 46,851,325 downwards.
TCGTCCTAAATTATATGCACGCGATAGGGTTCTTTGTTCTCTGTGTGCGTATGCTCTGTGTTCATAGTGGTACCTAGTCAATCCTTAGTACTGGCTAACGCCAGCAGCCGAAGCTAAACACCATCAATTTTCCTTGATCCCACGGATCGGTTAAGTTTGTACGCCAGCTCCTCCTAAGTTCCGACAGCACCCACACGAACTGGCCAGCCGAGTACACGAGGCCCGAAAGCGCACGACATCATGGGCAAACAGGCAGGTTGGACCGATGATGGTGGCGGACTTGACAATGACGGGACGCCTGAAGTTAGCTTGATCGCCGCTTTGAAAATTACATGACCAACTCAGATACGACCACCGATCACAGACTGGGGACAGATCGCTGACTCGTGCTGACCCTGGCAGACAAAGTGGCAGCCGTCAGAGACTACGACTAGTCTAAAACTAGACTCGAAATCCTTACTCATTGACGATAAATTCGAGGAAATTCGGTCCCGCAATTCTTGAACACAGCTTCTGAAGAACCACCAGTGAGCGCGCTCTGCTATCAGATAGTGGGAATCGGACCTCTCCCCCTGCGCCCTGGCCAATCGGTTCATGCAGTGTTACCAGCACGTCCGTATGATACGCGCACGTTTAGCATACAAATGTGTTCATGACTTTGTCGGCTGTGTGTTGACTCCTAGCTATTTCCCGCTGCACAGAGGCCTCGATCAAACCATACAACCGTCCCTATTCTTAGCAAAATGCTTTCATCGTCCAAGTTTGTACACGTCGGATTGCTTCGGCGGTTCACTATGCAACACACTCAATAAAGGCGACTACCTTTGCCCCATACTTAGCCATCCCCCCTCCCCCGTCCTTCTTTTTTGAGCAGCATTTGCTGCATACAACCGTCCGTGCTTTCTCGGCTGCCATCGGTGGATCGTCGACCACCACAAGCGTAGGAGGACGACTAAAGGCGCAACCAGAGAAAAAGACCGAACTACCAACCCTGTCCCGATATCGGGATTGGGTGACCGCAGTATTACGCCTGCTTTCTGCCTACCAGTAACGGCTGGTGTGGCAGTCCCGTGGCAAAGGAAAATCTATGAGATGACCAGGGTCCTATGAGCTCAGTTGGGCGTCTGGGCTCATCCAATCACGCCAGTAAGCAAGTAAGCGCCATCACACACCGTGGACAATATAGGCGCGGAGGCAAGGCAAATATAGGTGGACACAAGGCAAGACAATGCAGCAATATGAGCCAAACTCAGAAGCCGACTGTAACTTAGGAGCAGGCAGTACTAGTGGTAACCGAGTGACCCAGGAGACCCAGAAGAAATCGAAGTAAACGAACGGACACAGAAGAGTGGGGTGTGGGATAGAGCTGGCCCATAAGAAGTTAAGGGAACCAAATGTTGTTCAGGAGAATGCGGCGGCAATGGACGAAGATTTAGAGGATGACTTCATTCAGGATTCAGTGGCTGCATTTAGTTGGTAGACAACATTCAGTAAACGAGCGGAGCGTTGGTTGGCTAAAGCGGGGGTGGTTGCAGGGACGGAAAATGATGGTAGAGGCTCTAGCGGGATCTTCCTCACGCTCAAGATGAGCTCGTCAGACTTCCATTTCATGCATGGCTTTAGCAGTGGACTGTGCCAAGTGTCGGACGAGGTATCGCGCAACCTGCTAGGAGAAATCTGCAGGTGGTTAGATGTGGCCATGCAGAGACGAAATTGCTGAACCAAATAGAACCAAACGCTAGTGTGATGGCACGATCCCTTTCCTCGGTAAGGACCATTAACACTCTTAATGAGATTGTCTCGATGTTTGTCGCTGGTGAATGGAGTACGTAGCAGAGAGAGCCGACACTGGTGCAAAAGTGCTCTGTACGATTAACGTACAAAAGCCAGTCCGTGTAACGCCTCCATTACTTATGCTGGCGCTCGCGCGGCCGATTGCAAGAGGGATAAAATGCATAGGAAGCTAAATGTCGAATAGACCTCTCTTCTGTTCTCGATAGGAAAATACGTATGAGGGTCTACATAACTATTCCTTCAGATTCAGATCGCAGCCGTTTACATGAAAGGCCGGTGGACCTTTGCAAGGAGTATGCCTGCAATTGAATAGGACGAAGCCACTTAATGCTATCGAAGTATACGAAATTAGCAACGTGCATTAGTTATCGCCACAACGTTTGCTGAATAAGTCTAATATACTACAAGGACAATGTATTTGACATTTTATAAGGCGACAATAACAATTATACTGCAGCAGATCAAATTGGGGCATATTCCATCCTATATCACTGAGTAGATATTTAGTGAAGTGGTATTAAGTACACACAAGTAAACCTTTTGTTAATGTTGAATTTTAGTACAGCCTGGGAAATGACTAAGTGTAATGGAGAAACAAGCTTAGACATTCGCTAATTTTACATGAGCGTGTAAAAGAAATTTAACTATGCACAGGCACACTGTGTCCTGTTAACTATCTGTTGTCACCATTCCATTTGTCATACTACTTGTTAAGTCCAATCCAGCTGTGAGCCATAGACTCGAATCTCTTTGTTGAGGTGACATTAACTTGTACACCTTTTGAAATTCCTATCAAAGCGACTTTCGTCAGGGAGCCATAATCCGCTCCTTTGAAGACATGAAAACAAGAAGATTCCCTTCAGCACAGCAACTTCAGGGCAAGCAAGCACATAATGATTCTCGGGCACACCCATATGTCAAAACGTTCAGGCCGTGGACGATGGCGGGCGAACTTTTGAAACATATTTAAATTAAGTCTTCACTGACTAGCACAATGTCACATGACCATAGCTAGACCTTGTTCAATATTGTTATAACAGTGAACAATTCGGTGTTTCTCTGAATTTCCCTTTTTCGAGTAAATCTGGGTTAGCTGACTCAAGCGCCAGCCTAAACCGGTTCGTGTCGACCGGCGGCATCCTAAACGACGCATCCATCTTTGTGGGGTGTCGTCTTCCCCTGGGGGGCCTTCGCACGCTGGGTCGAATCAACTACCAAAACAAGTCCACGACGAACTTGCCTAGTAATTGCCAATTCGATCAACGAATGATTTGAAACGTCTAGCCCTGACCAAATAACCACGATGATAACATTTCGAATTCTTCCTCGCCCTGTGTCGTATTTCTCGCTCGATATGTGCATGAGTATTCTTTGCTCTCTACTGTCTGCCATATTTACCCGCCTGTCGCTGCCGCATCGGCGGCTGAATATTAATCAGTTCACTTAACGAAACTACGTGTGTAAACCTAAGCTCCAAGCTAACCTACTCGGTCAGACTTAACCTGACTAACCTTACCCGTACCATCGCACTCGCTCGCTTGTCAACGGGAATTCAATGCTAGGCTAGACAGGTTAAGTTAGGTTAAGGTTGAGATTGGAAGGACAACCAAGTCGAGGACAGCACAATCCTTTTTGCGTAACACTGTAGATGCAAGAGGAAACCGTGTGCACCGCGAATCGGACAGGTGCGCTGGTTCAGGATCTCTCTAAGCTATGGACAGGAGCTCTGTGGGCCCTGGGGCAGCTTTTGTCGTCTGTACGATGTGAAGCAACTAGCATATATGGCCTAGGGAAGGTTTCTAGGTTAAGCCAGAGGGCTGCCAGATTACCAGGCCGCTAACACGCTAATGAGCCTATATGCAAATATATTGCAAACAGCCCTTTGAGGGCTGGGTAGTTAGGTGGACAGTTCGAGTGTGTTCGAATCTGTGCGCCTCTTTTCGGATCGAGGGTCAACCAAGCATTGATCAGCTTCGTCGGTAAGTTTCACCATCGCTCTCCGCGACTCATGCGCCTTGCAAACTCCCAAACCCCCAGGCAGTGGTTAAACACAGTCGTCGTTCGACGAGGAAATGTGGGCCAGAGGGAGCAATATGGGGATAAGCAATGGAATTTTGAACTGAGGTAAGCACAGGGGTCGTATTCGGTACTGTGAGTCGGGCTATTTTGGGGCGAGCCACGGACGAACCACTGAGCGACAGGAATTATGCAAATGGTGATATGAGCGAGATGAACTGGGTTGTGGTTCCGGGATACCCGTAGAAATGCCAGCGGTGGACGCGCAATTCGAGAAAACAGGGGATGTCCGTCGGGTGACGGTCCGGTTGAGGAATGTGACCAGTCGGCAAGAAAGAAGTTCGACGACTGAAGTGCTGATTCTATGGAAGGAACGAGTCTAAATGCTAAGAAGGTTAAGAAACCCCTGTTGACTAGGAGAACACATGGAACCGTTTTGTGTTAGTGTCCTAATTGATGCGAAGTACAAACGCATTAGAGAAGGAGGTCCAAGTACAGGGGTCCGGAACTCTGTTGAACTGAACATAGAGAGTTAGGAGTTTCTAAAGACAAGTATAGGCGAAATATAATGGAAGATGCGACGGTTTTCTTCTGTGTTTAGCGGGTAGGGATGTTTTATTGATTGAGAGAGCACTTACCGTACTTCAGCAAGGGAGAAGGACAGAAAAATGCGCAGGAAGAGCGGCTCTCGTGACACTCTACTGGTCCTGGTCATAGCACCGTTTCGGCGGAATAACCCCACTTGTCTTAGTATATGCTCTCCAAACCTCCCACAACACAATACAGTGTGTTGCCGGCGGGCACAGATAGCGCCGATAGATTTATGCCGTTATAAACTGCTTCTGACGTTACTGCAATCTAGTGCAACAACTGCCGCTTGCTCATTAGTTCCAGCTTGACCATGCTTGCTTTAAACACACAGAGATATAAAAATAGATCGTACAGATATACATGTATACACAAACGAAAACCACGAGCGCTAATTTATGGGTTTGGCAAACGGTTCACAGCAGCTGGGGGGCGGGGGGTAAATTAGGGTAGAGCAATAGGAAGTGTTGGAATGGGGTGAAAGTCGTCCATTAAGTCGCTGCTAGTACACAACTCGTTGTCATATTACAACGGCTGGCGCAAGCTAATGGTCGTGCTGCTTAAAGAAATGACCAGGGGGCGGCAGTACCGTGGCAGCCTCAAGCCACTGCCAGAGTAGTGGCAACCTACATTAAAAATTCAGATTTACGCTTAATTAACATGATTGGACTTGTCGAGGAATCTCTCAGTGCGCTTGGTACAAGATACTTCATCCTCATAGATTTCCTTTCTATTCGTTCTGCTTTCCTGTCTCTCTCTAAGCTGTCGGTGTCAGATTAATGGGAATTATGTGAATGATGACCTGATCTTAGAACGGTTGGGCGATCGGGGCTATCCATGTCGTGCTTGTCTTTTTAGTGGCCCTCTCGTCTTAACTCGTTTTACAATTTGACAGTAATACGACAGGCTGAACGGGCTGGGAGTGCTCAGTCCTGCATAAGGCCTCCGGAAGACATTTTTTTCTCTCGTGTCATCATGTCTAGCATATAATTACATTAGAGGGCTCTCGGTATCTGTGACCACTGCTTTCGCAATTAGCTCCATGTAATAGCGTGAAGCAGATGAGAAAACTTGCCTTTGTAAGCCATATTGATTATCAAGGAAAAGTCTAAGTTTAAAACAAATTAGAGATAAAATGACCAGACCCTGCTAAAGCATGATATAATAATTGACAGTCATATGGCAATGAAATATTTGAAACTGTGACAATGGTAGAATATAGAAAAATGCCATTTGGTTAGGAAAGATATCAATAAGGAGCAATCTAATTGTCTTAAAGGGAGAAACCACTGAACGAATAAGTAGGAAAATGACATTTTTTGATGCGTTCAGTAGCTGGCATTTTATTGTCTTGCCTGGTGGATAAAACAGATGACGACCATACACCATTTAGTTATTATAGTATTCACTGCTCACATCTGTTTATCTCTTTACTTTAATTAAATTAAATATACCTATTATATAGCGTCTTAAGAACACTTTCGAACTGGAATGTTGCCAACGGTGTATGTCTTCCAATCTAGTGATGGGAGCTCAATCTAGCTCGAGTTATCAATGGCTTTTGTTGAGTGTCGTTACCACCTCGTTGTCTAATGCAATTCCGCGATTCCAGGAACTCTAACGCCTCAAACGGCATCAACAACGTTGCAGGAAACAGCAATGTTAAGTTTCCGCGGCGAGGCGAGCTCTCCGCGTTTCTTTCGGGAACCGAACGAAGCAGAGGTGCTAACGCTGATAAAGTTCACTATAGCTCAAAAATAGAATCCCTTTATGTTAGCCTCTAAAGGTGACCACATCAATCGTTAGATTTTTCGCACTTTAATGTACGCAAAAGATACTTTTATCGTACCTACATGATAATGATGATAAGGACTATGATACGTGGTTATCGTAATGAGAGCATTGTCGCTCTTCTCTCTCTTTCTCATGGCTCAGCAGAGCGCTTCTGCTTGCGGTAGCCATTTCGTTGATGGGTTTCTTCCGATTGACGATTCCGGTAGGCACTAACAGACAATGAAATCCCACACACGTGGGACACCCGAATCTTCGTGGGTCGTCGTCGTAAGAGATGATATTAGGTGATGCGTTTGGCTATTACTGGCGCGTCTTTCAATGCTTTGAAGCTGGTGCGCGTTATCTTTAGAAATCTTCATCGGCGCAGGACCCACTGTTCGTTTCTTGAGTGGACACAACCAAACGCCTCCACTTTCTCTAGTGTCCCGTCATTTCCCGTTTCTGTAGTCCTAGAGGAGCTTGAAGGACTTGGCGGGGCAATCCAAAATGTGGGGTTGAGGTACAAGAAAAGACAATGCTGTTGAGTTCACGTTTGCTAAGAGGGGTTCCGCCCTGGTGACGAGCCTTCAACGAGTTTCCTGCTGGGAAACTGACAGACAACCCGAACGACATCAACAGTGTAATAACAGCAATAGAACGATTCTAGGAACCTCTCAACCGATCCAAAACCCGAAGAATAAATTCGCACAGCCGCGGTAAAGCTCACAAAGTCCCACAGCCCTTTGCGAGAAGAGAGCCGGCAAAGTGGTCCGTCTTTTTGTACTTTTACGCGACGCCCTTTTTCGCACACACGCGACCAGTAGCTGCCCATCTGGTACACTTTCGATGTGTAATGTGCTAGCGTATTGGAATCATACACGTTCCTTGGCCACCACTCGCAATCGTGGGCTGTCAAGAGTTGTTCCACATCCAGTATGGTCGACGACAGAAGCCGTGGGCTCAAGCGTCAAAAATCTGCGCAAACGTCTCTTCGGAAAAGTTATCTGCGTTGCACATACGGTATTTTTTTGTTCGGCTCATCGAAGTCATTATTACTAACGGATCCAGTTAATTACAGCAGAAATAACACGAAAGCAGGCGTCGTTTTGGAGACTATCGAGAAATAGATAAAGATGAGAAATGGTGTGATTATCTTTTGCGGTCCGTTTCAGTTCAGGCCACCGCGACCATAACCAGCCCAGGTTTTCCTATATCATATTGACTTGCTGCCGTTTGTAGTTAGTAGAGGGCTCAAGATGCTGCTAGCTAGCTAGCTAGCTATGCACCAGATGCATCTATTGTATTTAAATGAACTTCAGCTAAACGGGGCGGAAGAAACGATGTGCTTAAACCAAACCAAGACTTTCTTTTGTCATAATTTGAAGGACTGAATACTGGTTAGGTCGATAGGAACTTAAAAAAAAAGCAAAGTTAGTGAGTTAGATAATCGGCCATTAAGTAGAGACTCGATACTTAGCCTCTTATCAAAATTGAACGTTGAGCCAACCGGTCTTAATACTCTTCGATAACTTTTACTATTTATACGTTTTTTCGTGTGCTTAAATGAAAACTTTACGAGTTTCTTAAAGGAAAGAAGACCAGATGCACCATCCAAAACTTAAGTTGCTAGTGGATTGCAGCCTCAACAAGAACTACAAACTTCAATTTCTTTTTGTACTGAATTACCTGTCAGGGTTCTAGAAAATATGGCAGAATCGATGAAGTCGACTGGGAGTAAACAGTTTAACTTTTTCAAGTTATACCTTTTCATTATGGCACCGCAAACGCTCTTTCTAAATAATTCTTTACATCTAGACGAACGCCCGAAGTCAGCTTCGGTCAGCATCTCGATGTTTTCGCCTCAAGTGGAAGTACAACGACGTAGGCACCAAGCCCATAAACCGCCTTTAACGCTTCTTTAACAGTTATATGTACGCAAGATATTAATAATCATATCGGCCGCACATAGCCTAAATTCTGTTTATAGGGTTCTTGTTTCGCTCACAGCCGGACAATAGATAGAACAACGAGACAACTAAACCAATCCTTTCATTCCGTGCCGTTGCACCGTGAAGACTACGGCAATAACGATAGTACCCGGATTTCGCCTTGTTCCAAGCTCTCATCAGATTTCCGCAATGCGTCAAATATCCTTATAACGAGGATTTTCGCCGGCCATCGACATTCCTGAAGACATTGTTAACAACCGTGCGTTAGACTCGATATCGCTTGTAGATATAGACGTATGGAAAGACTGAACTAATCGATGTAAACCCTATCATGTTCACACGAGGGTATGCCGCTGTTGCAACGAACGATGTTACCCAATGTGTCTAAAACTGATTGGCGAATCTCCTCATTGAGGAAACTGAATCACGTTGATATACAAGGGTAAATGGGAGAAGAACAAAACGAGCTTAAACAAGCCTTTAGTCGTTTCCCTATCGCAAAAGTAACGAGTCGTCCGTAACGGAAGCTAATCCTGGCTGCTGCAAACTGTGCTCACGAGCGTTCCTGAAGTCAATGGCTGTGAAATTATTGGATCCTTTAATCCCGTGGGGCTGAAGAGCGAAGGAAACGCGCCGGCCCTGATCTTTTGTTCTGTCGTTACGCCGGTCGTCTTGCAGCAGCAGTAGCTACAGCCGATAGCTAAATAAGTGCTGCTATAAACGAATAAAAGCTCCATACTTCAATCTATAGTCTGCTGGAGACATTCGCAGTGGGCACAGGACACACTCAGCTATCACATACAACTGAACCTAGCGATTATAACCCGTAAGGCCACTCGACTGCATTGGTTATTTGAATTGATGTACCTAAGACAGGGTGATTTCGGGCCAGGTCGCTAGTTGGTTAGAACTCATACTTATTACAGCTAAGAAGTTCTTCGCCAAACCATTACAGACTGGTAGAATCGCCAAGCATCCTAACTACATCAGGTTCCTATGACACAAATACCATATAACCGTATAACGTTCGTACTACACTCTGGTAACATTTCACCATAAAAAGTGATTCTATATAGCCACCAACTGTATAACTGATAGCGCATAACCCAGCGGCCAAAAAATACGGCAAAATCGATTTTGCCCACTTTGCCTGTTCAAAACTCAACCAGCAGCAGCAATACTAGCAGGTTTCGTCGATCCAGCTCAACCCACGTAATTCACATTAGTGGTATGGTATTGGGTGAGCGAGTGCTATTGTCCCCTGGTTGAATCTGTAATCGCAACTTAATCATTCCCTATCACCCTTTGACTGTACGCAAAGCCTCTGAACGCCCCTAGTGCCATAATGATGTCATCCGACAATAACCGTACAGGGCGACGCAAAAATCTTCGTGGAGTTTATAAAAAACCTCTTGTATTAAATTTCTTATGTGTTGAATGGATCCAATCGCTTAAAGCAATGCTTAACTCCGGTACCGGACGTGATATTCTAAATATTTACATTTATTTTTCTCAAACTGTCAAGACGCTTTCTTCAAACTGTCAAAAGGCTTTTGCCTCATCCCGTGTACATTGAGACGCCACATAAAGCTGTTCTGTTCGGTCGTTTGAGCGACCAGGTTTAATGCGCGCGTTCAAGATCCGGAACCGTCGCCAACACCGTGAAGCTCGGGGGTGTGATGTGTGACGGGAAGCAAAACATAGGAAATGGGGATGAAGGAGAGTTACGAGCCAACGTATGATTTAGCAGAACGCCAAAAGCGGAATCGGCCGAATATCTTATGAACGTCAACTGTTCTTGCTGTTATTCGATTAAAGGTGCAAGTCACGACGGGTTGTAGGTTTTGACACATGCATAAGAACAAGGAACAACTACTAGGGCTAAACCAGGACTATGAAGTACGCGGACCAGTGAGATTGGGTATCATACATTGTGGTCGACTAACTCACTGGTTTATTGATAGCTACAGCAGATGTTGAACGGCTTGATTCTCGGTAGCGATCGCCAGGCTAACGTTTCACGATTGTCGAAAGCGACTTCGGCCGCGACTCAGCTTCTCCCTCACAACGAACGATGAAAGCTCTGACGCACGGAGATTTCCGCCAAAAATTCGGGTACGCTTGACTGCTCCTACTGCCTCCTAACGCAAACTGGAGATTTTGCTGTTTATTTTGGTTCGGTTCAACCCGAGTGGCATTTACAGCCACCGACAAGGCCTTGGCGACTGATACCAAATCGGCCATCAGTAGGTAGATGATTGACTTACGCTGGTGAAATTAATTTGTGAATAGAGAAGATAGGCAAAGGCCTAGAAAAATTATGCATGCTTTACCACTTACTCAGCGCAGCTAGTAGAGAAAGTCCGAAGCCACGAAAAATGATCTGAATGTTCTCCGCTTCCATCTGTTACATAATGGGGCCAATTTGGTGAACTGTACAGGAGTAAACCTGGCAAACGATAGAAAGGAATATCCCGTAAACATGTGATGAAGGTGAAACTGTAATAAATAAGAAAGTATGACAGGCTTCACAAGAGTGATTTATATGTATTTTTATTGATATATATATATACATATATAGAAATATGATTAATAACATCAAAGATCGATTTAGATGATGATGCTAACATTGAGGTCAAGTCAAAGAGCTATTACAGGCTCAAGGCATCTGACGTCAGGTCACTTCGACGCTATCGAGAAATTTAGTGTCGTATAATAATAATAATAATAAATCGCCACCGAAGCGGGACGCCGCTCCATAGAACCAGTATGATTAACATGCGACATTAAAATTATATATAATCTTGGTTTTGACCGTAAAACCCATAGGCTGGATGAGCAGTCGTGCGGTTGGCGTGAGGATAGACGCGAAGGTGACTTCAACGGGTTATCTGCTTAATCACCCTTTGTAATCCCTTTTCGTTCTAAGTTTTGGACAGGATTGTCGTATGGATAGCTCACAAAATGTACGTCGATCCCTTCAGGTCGTTTCGATGGTATTTAGGAACAAGAAGCCTCGCAATCTTCAATGGGCCTGGTGACGAAGCGGAGCGAAGGCAATAACATGTTAGCGTGCCTACCAAGGTGTGTAATTGTCTCCTCTGGGGATCATGATCTTTTGTCTTACGTTTCATAGTAATTTATTTCCAAAGAGAACTTCGTAATCTATTTATGATAAAGTGACTATTATTGACTCGGCCGTGGAGATTTACGCATTTCTAAAATGGTAGAAATAAATTCATTACGTAATACAGCTTCTGCCGTCTCGTTGCCAAGGGACCTTATTTATAAGTGTAATACTATTGTAGTTCTTGAATAAATACATATATCGCTTGGAAGTACAGCGCCCTTATTTAAAAACGAGGATAGACCGTATTTACATATTATATATTTACGTATTTAGGCTATAAGATGTGGTGTTTTCAGAAGATTTGTTGTTATCAGGCCCATATATCCACTTCGTGAGGATCTTAGATGTTTAATAAGCCAATCATAGTAAATATGCTATGCCAATGGATCCCACCAAGTTCGAAACGATCGTGATCGCCTTGGTAGCCGAGGCATCAAAAGTGCTTGTGAAGCTTCTGCTTGAGGAGAGCCCCAACTATAAAAATGATTACAATTAGCTTTAAGCCATGTTGTAATATATGACTACTGTGAAATAAAGGTCACCTTTGGATACTAATAAAAGTCTACTTGTAGTGTAAAGTTCAATGCGATGACTAAAGGGATTTAGAATTCACTTTTGGTTACATCTGGTTAAATTTGGTGCACACATTTTGGAGTTATCGCTTACGCCAGGACTCAATACGGATATTACGTCAGGTGTTCATAGATTTTATCGTCGGTAAGCAATCTGACTAAGGCTCGTATTGTCGAGGTGTTCCTACAATTCACAGGCTGCTGATGCCGCCTTAATCTTCATGACGACAGATGACACAAGGTCCCCTAGGCCGCCTGTTTATTAATAGCACATGAAAAATTGCTTTCTTTTCTCTAAATCTACCCGCCATTACAAGCGTTATGCTTCGACTATACAGAACGAAGCCACTTAGTTCGATGCAACGCTTGGCCGACTTTTTTCACCGTCTGTACTTTTACCGCAATAACCCTCCGAGCTTCACTACATACAACTATTAAACCACTTTTAAAATGAGGCTGTAGGAACTCAAAGGAAGTAATATCGATCGGTGTCGGCTCGACGGTTTCACAACTTTACAATTTTGCCTTTATCTCATATGAATAACAAACATGGCATGGGCAAATTGGTGACCACGGCCGAAAAGCATTAGTGCTAAATACTGCGCCGGCCCACCAAACAGCGGCGGAGCTTAGCAGACTACACAGCGATATCCTTGCTGATGTTGTTACTCACGGACCGTCTCAGGCTGGCCAGCTGCTATAGGTACGCGCGTCTTGCTATTACCACCAAAACTGTTAAGCTAAAACGCACCGCCGATATTGATTGAACGATTGCTTCTAAGAGCGGATGTACACAGTTAAAATAGACATTCAGTTTACGCTAAGTCACTGATTTGCCATCTATGTTGACTGCGTATGCAGAAGCAATCATGCACTGGGGGGTTTTATGGGGCGTCCAAATGACTGAACGAGACAGATTCAACCTGTAGATTGATTAGGACGTGCCAGGGTTTGGACGCGGGCTAATATTAACGCTGTTTAGCATACCTTCACAGGGTTACCAACTGCGTATACGAGATGGGGCAAAAGGTTTCTGGCTGTCTGTGAGTACTAATTTCATTAATTAATCAATTTACGTATTTTTATCCTATATATTGCAGTATTTAGCAGGTACCTCGTGTATGAACAATGTGAGATTATTGCTATCGAATCAAAAGTCGACAAAGTACATATGACCTCCTTGCACCACCTTATTCAATTATTATTAACTGTATATCTGTACAACATATATACCTAAAACATAGTGCTTGTAGATGCATATATATATGTATATATATACTTATTAAGAGAATTTCGTCTCGCCCTGTATATTTGCGCGTCAATATGTACCTAAGTCACATGAAAAGAGGTCTTGCCTCGTATTGCCCTCTGCACGAAAGCGCTAGCCCTCCTTCTTGCCCAATGAGTATAAAACTGCATATCGATTATTCGATGAAGTGGTTGTAGTTCACCTGGCTGACGGGTCCCTCCTACATTAAAGCTCAAATAGAAATACCAACGGACATATCTTCAACGCCCCAAGGAAATCTTAAATCTCACAAATTCCGCCCTAGTGCTCATAAAACTTAAAGTAACCTATCTTCAGCAAACAATCTACATTTATTCGCAAAAAATGTTCCGGAGACAAATTTTCTCTCTAAGAAATCGTATCTTCTTGCTGAAAGCATTCTGTTAGTTAGAAATATGTTACAATTGTGTTCTTGTCAACAAGTTACACAGCCTCTTGAACTTCACGTACATGCTTAATCAAGCTTGTCGACGTGCCGTCTTTCTGACATTGGCACACCAGGCGCCCGCCAATCCCCGACCGTGAGAAACCCACCCCAATGTACACAGACCCGGAAAGTACTGGCTCAACGGAGCCAATCCAACGAAGAGGATCTTCTACGGTCTAAAAGCTACCTAGCCGCCGTTGTTTGTGGCCAGCACAATAGTTACTTGCCACTAGTAGCCTGTACGAGCGGTGGACCGACCGGAAATAGTCAGTGCCGTTCGACTGTCTTATCCAGCAGAGCAAAGCCGAGCAGGCCCAATCGAGAAGGAAGCCTTTTGTTTATATCGTAAATTATCCCGGGTGGCAGCGACGGTCGTTGCGTCGCAGTTTCCTCGAGGCGCCTCACCTCGCCAAGGGTCCTTTTGGTTCCTGCTTTCACTCGTCTTATCCTTACAATCCTTTCGCCGCTTCCTGCCAATACGCCTACTTGATTGACCCCGACGCATCACACAGAGTCCCAGCCCACCGCACACGCATGTATAACAGCAAAAGGGGATATGTACTTTTCCTTTGAGGTTGTTTCGGCTGACCGTCGGTCAGTCCCTTACAATATGCCGGTCGAGTGACTATAGTACTGGGGATCTCTCTTTGTGATAGTGAGCGTCCATGTAAATGTGTCAGCTGCTTGTAAAGTTCGTACCGATAGACCGGAGCTCTCGCTTGGCGGAGCAATGTTCGCACACGATACCAGCGAGGCAGTACAGGCACAGAAGTCAGGGACGACGAGGACGACACTGTACGGGTTACAGTGTCAGGGTAGTGGTCAGCTTGTCGAAAACGCTGTCCACCTTCGATTGCGACCTTTGCTTCAACACTTATGTTCAAGCTAGGATGGACAAGATACAAGCGTACGAGGAGGGGATGAAGGGGGGAGTACAGGGACAGCGGACAAAGAACAACCCAGCTCGGAGATACAGCGACGAAGTGAAGCATACATGACAGGACAGACGAGCAACGGGCCTGCTTCGTTGAGCACTGTAGAGCTAGTCGTCGTAGCGGGGAAGCGTAGGAACTGTATGGGCTTGAATGTAGGGGTGGAGCAGCAAGAAAGGATGCATTGACGTCGCATGAACTACTCACTGTTAGAGGTAGTGAGAATAAGGCTCAGCACGGTCACTAACAGACGCTCATACACCAGAACGCACATCTGAACTTGTGGCAGCCGAAAAAGTTAGAGACCTCCACAGTACCGGCGCACGTGACTAAATCACAGAGATATGTGCACTAGATAATGTGTGGCATAGCAATGCGTGTTGTGTGCGCCTTCTTATTAGAGGCAGCAGTTTCCTATCAAGAGATGGGCGAGCTGCGTTGTCTCCTTGGACGACCGCGATTTGAGCTTCTGTCTTACTTGAGTAGGGTAGATGGAGTTGTACGATTGTAACTGGCTGTATTTATACTTCAAGGAGAAGCGACTGGGTCGACTAGTAGTAACCTCTCTTCGTAGAGATACACACCGCAGGGGTTTTCGCAATGCCATATCGAAATATCTAGAGGGCGCATATTCTATGCGTGTTGTAGTGGCCAATGATGCGCCACGTGATGGAATTATGACTTTGGACTTACGGTTTGTCAATGCTACCTACCTACACGCGTGCTGATGACGGTGTTAGCGCAACTTTCTGAATAGTAGCTATAACTTGTACTGGTAAACGCTTTAAATCTCTTCGCGGCGTTGGTAGGATTTAAAGATATAGGCAGCCTGTTGACGTTATCCACATTGTGGCAGCATAAATAATAGATAGACTTTATTGTCCAGGGTTGAGCATAGCTGGGTCGCGGCTTTGATGCGGGGCTCAATTTATTGTCAGTGTCCAACATAAACCTAAATTCGTTTACAACGGAGTACATCATCGTGGTCATTGATCACACTTGAATCGTTCTATTAATTGTGTTCATCATTAAACGAGAAACTATCAGCTAAAACTACTTAGCGAGAACATTTGCATAGATGATGATACATACAGACATTAAAGCTAAACAACATAAACAAGCGAATCCAATAAACAATGGAGGTGGCGCTCATATAAGCAATGACAGCAAGAACCATTCTCCTTTTAACCGCATGTTGCCCCCTCCAATTCGCCAACTCGATTACGTTTTCTAGCCCATAAGCCGCCCTCAGCCTATGAATCGTGTATTAGTGGTCATTACAAATACAAACCGCATAGTTACTCCTTTCTCCACCAGGGCGTCGGCCAGCCGCAGTCGCGTGTTCTCAGCAACTAACAGCCTGTAAGCAACTCTCAACGTCATGACCGTCAACAACAACAATCAGCAACCAACAAGCGCAGAAATAGCCGTGCAGGTAAACAAGAGTTTAAAGCCCGCCAAATTTAAAACCAATCACACACCAACTAGCGATCATGTCTTTTCCCAAGACCAATTGAGTATACAACTTCGGTAGGTTGATCCTATCGCTATTGTTAAATCTGTGGAGGGAATCTAACGGTGCCATCGACGTCCGAAGCAAGCAGCTTCAAGAGAGAAAGTACGCGGTGCTCCGAACGGCCCTAAAAGCATCCCCTAACATTAAGCTGCTGTGAGTGTAGAACAAATACTGCGGCTCTAGCAAAAGCCCCGGTAATACGCGAGTCAACTGCGATGGCGCCTTCTACCCATCTCAAGGCTCCCTCTCTAATTTAGAATCGTTTAGGGTCGTTCCGAGTACACTCGCCTACAGGACATGCCACTACGTCATCCCGCTACTGCGTTTCCGTACCATATATACATAGGCAGTCATATATATCTATAGCTTCAGACTTTCGCAGACATATAGTCACATGGAAGGAGTGAAAGTCCAATAGGGAGAGCGACCTAGGTTCTGATCTTGGTCCTGCTTAGGCGCGTTCCGCTGTGGACACTTTCCCAAAATCGTAAAGTCCCATTCGAAACGGGTAATTGCCACTTACAGCCCTTACAACCGAGACACCTTCGTCTATTACCCCTGGTTTTCGATCAGCGAATAAACCGATAGGGCTCTCAGAGTTTGACTCTGGATTGTCGGGAAAACACACTCAGCGAATGTGCATGGGAACAGGGCTGCAGCGCAGGCCAAATGAGAGCCTTAAGTACAAGAAGAACTAAAAAGGCTGAACCAGTATGATTGCGTCCATCGCCCCAAGGGTTCATTTCGTTTTTCAATCTATTCTCATCTAGAATCAATCCCCCTAACTGGCGCAGTTTCTTCCGCAACAAAAAATCATGCTCAGATTTCTAGAAGTGTCGACAATTAGCCAGAAGTCTATCCGAGTCCATTAAATCTACCGCCAGCAGTATACGTTAAGCATCATCGATTAAACGACGTGCTCAAACTCAACCCTGTAATGTAAAGGAGACCACCCCGCGATTGATTTGATTCAGCTCGTCTTGCTCCGATGATCGTACATTCTGTCCGCAGAGGATCAATAGCCGATTCGCTGCCGAGTACCGAAATACGATGCACTAAGTGCTCCGGATACAGTGATAAACACACGTCAGATACATAGACATACATAATAAGCACATTGCTAAAAACATCGACATAAAATATATCTTCACATCGAGCGAGATTCGGTCGTTAGTTGGAAACGACTGGCTGGAATCGTGGTCCTGTGGGATGGCTACGTGATGCGTGGCATGAACTGACACGCACCGACATGATTCGGTACGAAATGCTCAGCCAGAAAAAGCTTCACAAATCGCTTTCTGGCAAGCAAACAAATGATTCGTTTGCGCAGTGATTGACACCCTGAATAACATGTTGTATTGGATACGGATCGCGGATTTAACGAACAAGGCGGAAAGAGGGTCAACAAGCCTGAGCAAAGAAGGGTCTCCAGGGGGTGAAAATTAATGTTAGATGCTAAAGACCATGTTGTATGTACCTTTGACGTTACTGAGGCCGTGCTTAGGCACTGGAACGGACGGTATTTGACTGGCGTGAGAACTTGCGGCCACTGAATCAACTCAGGCCGAAAGCTACTCCATAGAATTGTTGTATAGCACGGCTTCCAACAAGAGTCGGAATTCGAGTCTTCGTTTTGCGTGACGTATGTAGGACCATGTGGATCTAAAACGATCTATTGGCCACCTATATGTTCTATATGCACTCCATGTGTTTCTGTATGCAGATGTCCTCGCTGAAACTAAGAACGTAAACTAAATAGCAATGCAGCACGTTATGAGCCAAAATGCCGACCCATGAAGTAAACGTACTCAGTTTCATTGAATAGGCGATTTCTTACAGGAAGCTTTTGGCTGACAAATGAGCCATAATAGACAGGAACCTTTTAGTAATTGTGGCTCTTCGAAAGGCATCATGTCTATGGAGAAAATTACGCTCGGTTTGTTGTCCTATCAACCACTGTCACTCTGCAGGTGGCTTTGTCAAAAAGAATATTGTTGAGAAATAAGGCCCTCGAGTATGATCGTTTCAAGCAGCTTCCTTTGCTAATTTTGTTCACGATAAAAGATTAAGAAGTACATAAAATTTCAATTAACTGTTACATTTTCACATGAACGGTTGAGCATAAAGTGAGACAAGTTCATACAAATGATATATATCTAATGAATAGGTGATGCTCCTATTTGGTTTATTGAATTAACGTTCTATTCTATCACTTGTCCATGCTGCGTCTCATCCCAAGTTTACAGCGCAGTCATAATAACGGATAATATGATCCATTTTAAAAAACAGGATTGCGCAAAAACCTCACCGGATGTTTTAAGAATTTGAAGGACTTCACCCGTTGTTTATTATCAGTACCCTACTCTCAAAAGGACAAGGCTACAGCGCGTAATGAACCGGTCCCTTCAACTCTAAACTGCTGGCGGCAGGAAATAGGTACTATCCTTTAATGACCAACAGTGTACGAACGCTTTTAGCACGGCTGGGAGGCCGGCCATAACTTCAAGCCGCCACGTCACCGACACCCCCGAACGTGTTCCTGTGCCTAAGGCGTCGGTAAAGCCTCTTGTAGCATCGTTGAAGTATGCCAACGAGAAAAAAACGAAAAAAACGAGAATCGGTTTGTACAGCTGATCTAAAATGCGCGTATGAAATGTGCATATTGGAAAATGGAGCAGACCAAAGGTGGACGCCAAGTGCGCAGTGAACAGGGCCGCGTCGTAATAATAATAGCAGCAATGACGTTTTTTACGTAAATCCTGTATGCAGGTAAACCCGTAACAAGATACCAGCGCAGCAACGGTATCACAACAGCAAAGCTTTTTTTATACGGATACTGGTTTAGGTATGTACAATGTATGTTTGGACCGGTTGTACAAATACATATGTACACATTCACTTTTTCTTTGATCCCTACTGGAAAATGTATTGCCAGTATTATTTCCCTATATTACTAATGTCTTTAATAGATGTAAAATATATACCTATAAAGCATGCTTCGTGTTGTAAATGGCCTTACATTTTAGACTCTAGCCAAATTCGACATTGGTTGCGATTGATTATACCTTAATATTAAAAGGGTTATGTATTATTGCTAGTTTACCATCGATTTCAATAATTATATATATAATTTGAAATAAACGATGATGTGGATGTGTAATAGACCCTTTGCGTTTACTTTTGAAAATGTCTGCCTTTTTTGGCCACTTTCCAGTACCGAAATGATGTCGAGTAGTCAAATAATACCTGCTGAATTTTAATGGCAATAAATTTGAACAGAGGAAATTGTCTGAAGAGTAACATTTTCGAAAAATTCGTAGTAATACGATATCAGCGATTGGTTCTTGCGTCGCAAATAGAGACAACCAAGAACAAGGAGCTTGTCGTATATATATATATATATATATTTATGATATATTCGGGAGCTACGTTACAATTACTATGCGATTCACAATTTTGCTCGTGAAGCGTGCGTTCAAGTATCTTAAAAATAGTTTTTTTCAAAGCACCTAGGCGTAAATTCACAATCTAAACACGTTATTTTAGGATTTTCATTTTCAATAATGGTTCTTATGTGAATTTTAAGGTATGGCCAGCCGACCTGCTACACCTATCAGATACTAAGCAGAATTTCCGATTTTTAAGATTCGCAGCCGCCTCTAAGCGTGCTAATTCCAAGCCACCATGATATTTGCCTCGCATTTATCTCATGAACGTATCGCGTTCTACTTTGCGCATCCTTCACTGAATGCTACCTAACCTTCACCAGCGTAGTTACGGCCATGGCTCACTCAAGTCTCCTCTTTGCAGTTCCTTATTTGCATCAAGCGCCCGGTGCAAAGTAGCGCTAAACTCACGCCGGTGCCCCGAAAGAAATATAAGCCCATTACCCATTCACAAGTGCATTCGCAGCCAATTGACCCAGTTAAAGAAAAACCTTTTGCAAAGAGCAGTGCGCTCCTTCCCTCAAGAAATGCCCCCACCATCATTACGATTTTATATATACAATTGTAACCTGGGGCCCTTTTATCGTCTGCTCTTGTCGCACTAGCTCACTATTTCCTACTTACGTCCTGTTTGAGGATCTGTAAGGGCTATTTATTTTTTTTCGGCCTTTTCCTGCCAGGCAGCTCGATATATAGCCAAGTGTTTGGGGGGTTCTATAATGCGTGGATTCATCGAATGTGTAAGTATACACAAACCAACATTTCTCACTGAGTGTCCCGTAAGTCGCACAGTGTCTGCAGGCAATATCGATCGGCAGACTTTTTTTTCGAATAAAAACCTGCCGGTAATGACACTCAATGGAAAACGCCTTAAAGGAGTAGAGGATGGGGGCTTGTGCTGCTTCGGTTTCAAGCTGGCGCAATCGTGCTGACCAAGGCACGAGGAAAACCGGGAAAGTACGTATTTGCAATGCTATATTATGGCCACTCGCAGGATGTCGAGTGGGTCAGGGTGACTGCGCAGAGCCACCGATGATGCTTAATGCCCCACTAGCAATAGTAGAAAGTCGGAAGTGTCAGTATTCACAAAGTGATTTGCTATAAGTGTTGATGACGCAAATGAAGTGGGAGGAAACTGATACGCATGAAAAAGACGGTCAGAGCGCTCAGAAGAATAAACCTTGAAGATTTTGAGATTCACTAGTTGTCACGGGTGGTATGATAGCAGTTTGTCTTAGAAACGACCGTTGGACTAGGTTGGTCAGCGGAAACGTGGCTTTGAGGCTTTTCAAGTTACGAGATTTACATAAATCCGAAATAATGTATAAATCTGGGTTATGACACGCAACAAAAACTTCCCTACTTTACCATGGGTCTCAAATGACCCGTAACCCAATTTCCCCTACTAGCTGTAAAAACGTAAATTTAACAATTACGCTTGACACCTGACTTGGGCGCACGATGTTCTTGTTGTGTTTTTACAATTAATAAGGTACAGTTTATTTTTAAGTATTTAATGGATTATTCAAGTGGTCTAGCGGTACGGAGGGTCGTCTTTTTCACATAAGTTGTTACAACGCACTATCCTTTTAAGCAAAGCATCAGTCATACTTAAAGATATATAATTTTACCGATATGTTGCATTTGGCAAATGAGCGCGGCTGAAATACCAGGTCAGTAGCAAAACAGGAACGCTAGCAGACAATGCCGGTTATTGTTTACAATCCCAGAAATAGGTGTCGTCTTTGCTGTCGTCACTGCAGTTAGCATCAGGTATTTGTTTTACGTAAATTACAGTTGTACTACATAGGAATGCACGATTACTTCATATCATACAGCCAAGGCACGCCTTCGGCCAGACTGCCTATTCAGCGGTAGGCAGAATTTATTTGCTTCAATATTTATTCGCATTGCCCCCTCCCGTTCGGGCCGCGACCGAATCAATAGCTGCGCCAATAATAACTCTAATCAGACATAACGATGGATCGAACCCCATTTGTCACCGTGTAGCTCCCTATAGACGGTCGTAGGGAGCTATCGGGTAGTAATAATAGAAGGTGCACATTAGCGGCGACTGCATTCGCTTCATTCGTTCAAAATTGCTTCACTATCATCCTTCCTTCCCGACTACTCCCCGCCGTCAAATAATCGACGCGGCCAAGTTAGCTCCTTTAGTCAAATGTGATCAGGCCTGATCAATGATTGTCCACCCGCAGCCGAACTCCCAGGGACTTTTATGTTAACCATTGTAGACCCCTGTTACTTAATCAGCTGCTATTGCAACTATCACTTTAGTCAAGTCTATTGGGTGCCACCATTCCACTGGACAAATCCCTCGAGTACTTACCTCTCTAAACCTAGTCGGTGTGCAAAGAAACCTGTGCCTATTCTCTGCCACAGGATGTGCCTCTGCTACGAGCAATACGAAAATCCACCTTTTTTCTCTGATTAACGATCAGCAATGTTGGTACGCTAGAGAGAGAGTAGGTATTCTGTCTCTTTTAGGTAAATGCAGGGAATGAACAGTGCTATATCCGTCGTAGCTATTGAACCATGTCGTTCTAGACTGATTCGTGAGAATTCCAAGGTTCGCAGATCAAGTTTATGGCACGACCTAAAACACGCTCGACGAACAGGACCTAAATTAGAAAAAGGCATACCATTATTATACGCTACAGGACTAACTCAAGTAGCGCTGACGGAAGCGTCCGCTAGAATCAACATGGCAGCAGCAGCAGCAGCAGCTTAAAAAATAGCATACGGTAGTTACGATCGATATGGTCCTGGTCAAGTAAGTTGTTCTATTCGAGGCTTGACGCTGTACCGACCGTTATTATTGCTTACTGTTGTTGCTGTTTTTTTTTGTTATCGTTCTTGCTGTTGTTGCTATTGTCGTTCATGCTGTGCGGTCAATTGTTGACCGAAATATTTATGGACCACATTTGTCGCTTTTCGCTGCCTCATTTCAGAGAGTAGGTCCGTTGGCCTATCTGATCAGTTTGCTACTGGTCAGTTAATGGGCCTTCTGTAAGTCATATACTGTAGCTGATTTGTTACGATTAGCTGTACGCTGAATGAAGGTGTTTTAGTATAGAGCAATGGATTGGGTACTATGCATTAGGTTAATCGAAGGCTGCGTCAATAAGTGATGTATTAGGAAGGCCTCATGAAAAAAGGGTATGACCATGCTGTCGGACCGCCAAAAGAAAGCAATGCTCTAACCGAGAAAAACGAATTCGGTAAGTTAAGAACGTCGTATTCCGTTAAACCGATTCCGCTCTATTAGTAAAGTATGCTATCCGCAATGGCGGATTTCAACTTTCTCAGCTTACCTCTTAACTTGAATTTGTAGTCAGCCATTCAACTTTAACTATTTAGTGTTATTATTATTTAGGCCTGTTATTTATGATCTACTCCTTACAAGCTGGCTTCGAAGCTTAATTGAGTAGTTTCAGATGCCCTGCTCTTAGTCATTTGAAATCAACTGACATCTGATTTTAACAAGGCAACAACATTTCCAATACAAATACACTTATAACAGCGAAGAGCCTTTACGCCTTTTGCGAAAAGACCTTTGCGCTAAATACTGAAAAAAAGGTCGACGTACCTTCGATAAAAGGAGCACCTAACTTTGAAAAACATATAGTTATGCTTTAGGAAGGGTCCTCCATTGATCATCCAAGACTCTGATGGATAGACTCAATTCTGTACCATCTGCGATCTGATGAAGTAAAATATACTGCTGTCGTTAGCAACCTCTTATTCAGCCAGGCAGAAGTTCCGATGATAATTACGCTTGTTAGACTTATGCCCCATAAATTCGTCTGAAAAGTAGTGTCGAAACTTCATATGATTTTGAAGATTTCCTCTTTGGAATTATAGAGCCGGCTACCTGTGACGACTACTCCATGTGGTAACTAGAGCCGCCTTTGACACCGTGTCATGCCCATCTACTGCCTCTGCAGTTTGTTGCGACTCTGGAACACAATTTACAGTTTACCCCAATAAACAATTTGGAGTCGTTACGGACGCGATAGGCGTCTCTTACAGTTCGTTAACGTACGTTTGGTCTCGATGCCGATAGTACCTTTGTGTGCCTGGCCGATCATGCTGCCGCCCCGCAAAATCAAAAGGGCATCGCAGTTCTATATATTTCACATGTAATGATCTCACCTCCATTAGCTCAGTTTTCTACAAGTAATAACGAGTATTCAACAGGTACCACTTCATTTTTCTTAAAAGCGATCCCGCCATTTAGCGCCATTTAGTACATAGTGGAACATAGATGTTTGACATTATGCCATTAAGGACAAAAGACTCGAATTAAAAACATAAAAGCAACTAGTACGTAAACATGTTTCCTTAGCAAATATTCATGCCGTGTTTAATGTATTGAGTACATTGTGCCACGTTCAGTTCAACGTATTATAATCGTCAGTTGGCTGATATGCTCTGGGAGGAGGACATTGCATATTTCCGAACCTTCTATGTTTAAACGAAAGGCAGAAAGAAAGGCAGTCATACAAGGAAAAACCAGGTACATCGTCATAATGCAACGGGAAAACGTGTTTTCCTAACACTAATAATACTCTTACTAACGATACGGTTTGCCTATCGTTCTCAAAACAAGTCCACGATCCTACGAGTGTATCCCAGCTCATACGATTTATAAATTACAGAAAATACAATGAAATACGTTAGTTCAGCGAGCTCAATGCGATATTCCTTATAGATTCTTCTATATAATTTGTGCAGGCTCACAAAAAAGGTTTATTGGTCAACAGCTGGCCCCTTATCGTCATGAAAGTTAAGAAACATTGATTATTTAACAATTTTATTATATTTTATACGATATGTGGAATGCTACTTGAGTCGCTGTTTACGTTTAAAAGGCCTATAAAGCTACCTCAGTGCCCTATTTGAATAAATATAAAAATCTTTCTCTACGTGACTATTAACGGGAAGGGTTGTTAGCGTAAGGAACAATGACTAAAATAGGTACAAGTCATAAAATGAACCCGTCCCAGAATTTACTCAGACCTAACGTCGCTGTCGGCTTCTTAAACACAGTAAAACATTGAATAAACAAGGTACCTTGACTCAATTTAGCTTATCAAACTACTGAAAAGAAAAAAGCTGTAGCAATTTGTCAGTGAAAAGACCTCTTTAGTACGTCCTACATCTTAGACTCTGTTCTTTTAAATTACACTTTTCAAGATCATATAGCATAGCCAACGATTCCAAACCAAGGGCATAAGTCAGCAAATGGGTCTACAAAAGTATCGCATCTACGGATGTCTCTGTAGTTTGCAGATGTCGAAACGGTTACAGCAGGCCGTGGGAAACCAAAAGAATAACTTTATAAAAGAAAATGAATCCTTTTCAAAGATTAACAGCTCTAGTATAAACTGAGAAACAGAATCTCTTTCCAACCTGCGTAATATATTCAAATTTGCTTCTGATACTTTACCTCTAAGTCAATTACAAGGACGGTGAAGCTGAGAGGCTATAATTTAGCTTTAACAAAAAATATTTCTGATAATTGACAACGTATGCATATCAGCAATATACCTTAGGAAGATCAATTATGAGCCTTGTTGCCTCTATACTCCTAAGTCGGAAATTTCCAGGTGCGCTAAACCCATTCATTCGACAATATTACACTATTTTTAGCCAATTTTTGACTTAAACTACCCATAGCTATCTCGAGAATCTGTCAAGCTCTATATCTCGCAAATGCTATGACTACGTACACAAAAGAGAACGATGCGTCTTCGAACTCTTAACGGCAGAGGTTTCGACAACAAGGGCTAAAAGTGACCGAGCGGCCCATTCATCGGCCCCGGTCGCCAGTGATGACTATGGCGACAATTCATCATCATCCTTTCTGCTATCATCCTCTTCCCTTAGAACCACCAGTCTTGACCGACAGATCCGAATAAGGACTGAAAGCCGAAGGTTGCTATAGAGTAGTGCTGGCCCCTCGAGCCCCACTCGAGTCTCTCCCAGAGTGATCAAGATGGTCGACACTTCGAAGCTGCATTCAGCAGACAAGGTACCCTATCAATCCCTTTAGGGGTGACCTTTCGCTCTTGCGCACCCCAGAGTGCGCACAAGATGGACGCAAGCGTCACCTCGTCGCAGGCATAGTACAGTGACAACTGCAGCAATGGGCGCAAATGTCCTGCCAACTTGCTTGCCTCTACAGTTGATGTCGTTAAGACCGGAAGAAGGCGCGCCCCCATAAACTTCAAAACGCCCCCAGAGATAGGGAATGAAGCGCGAAGAGATTGGTTGACTGGCGTTGCACGGATAAGCGCGCTAGAGGGAAACTATGCATACTCATGAGTGAGTATGGTGTGAATTGTGTACATGCATTGGACGGGAATCATAGTTAAGATCGATTCTGGCCGGAGAAAACCACTCGGTGAAGAACCGTAGGCTAGTCCTTGTTTCGGGCGAGATACGGGAGCAAATTTAAGATCAATAACACTGTTCCGACAAGAAAGGACTAGCAGACGATGATAAGCGGGGCGGAAATTTTGAAATGTGTAGAGACTTTGTGGAGCGTTACTTTACTGAATCGTGCACCAGGCGCGACCTTAAGCTACAAAATAAATTAATAAGCTGCTTTACAATACATGTCACGGGGACCGCAAAGCTACCAAAAGGAAAGACCATGGCAGACAGCCCCGGAGCTGAGACGCTGGTTGCCCGTTTCGCCGTTGAAGGCGATTGCCATCAGTGGCGCCAATGTCGTTCCACTCCGTGCGACTTTCAAAATTCGCGGCGTACTAGACCTATGGGAGCAGAATTTATGTTGTGAGCTCCGATTCACGGCTGCTGATATTAGGTAGTGCCCCAAATGTTACGGAATAGAGAGTGAAAAGAGAGAAATAGTGGTCCTATTAAAAAAAGTATGAGGATTGCTAGAGACCATCAGTGAGAAAGCACCAACGGATTACTCTGTTTTTAGACCTGGCCTAATATCTATATAAAAAAAAATATATCCGTATGCGCATTCATGGTTCAATTAAACAAATATTTTATTTTCTGTGAAGTGTACAATAGCAGAGCATCCAAACATTTCAGCTTACGTCCGCTTATATTATCTTATGAGACAGATTTGTATTGAAACTGCTCAGTTTTTTTAAAAAACGTAATTTGTACTCAAACAATTTTTGTCTTTTCAAATCTCTATATTGACTACGCCATTTTTAAGTCACCAAATACAGAGATGAATAAATGGAAAGAAAATTTATTAGTTAATAAGTAAAATAAATGATTTGAGTTTTTACGTCAACTATTTTCGTTAAGCATCATTTCAGGCGGATATTCATATATGATAACGAAACTCCTGCTTAAGCCAATAAAGTATCTTCTTCCATGTGCAATCGGTATGGCTGGTTTCTAACAAACGAGAATAGAGAAAGTGATCCGTCAGAGTTACTACTAATGCCGAAATATCGGATATATCTGTTTTCCAGTAACTGAGATGTAGTAAGATTGATAGTGAAATCATATAAACTCGACGTCGCTTGATGATTATAGAAGCCAACGCAAGCTGCATAGATCCGCCTAGATCCCGGTGATGATTTCGTGCCAGCGATCTTCCCGACTTAGTCCCTTCCCGCCCACTTAAATAGATACATTGCACAATAGCCTTCTTAATCTTTGAGCTCAAGCAAGTGCTTTAAGCTATTGCCTGCTTTGACGCTACCTTTGTCTCCAGAGTCGTTATTGTTATTTGCTTGTTGTGTAACCGATTGGCGGGAGTGGGAGCCCTTTTCGTTTGTATTTACGCAGATGCCTCTTGCTCCACGAGCAACTCGTGAGCCGTTCGCGTTCGACTCGGCCTCGTGTGGCGAAACCTCGTAGAACAACAAGGTCCGAACATGAGATATTAAGCAGAGGACCAGGAGCAAACAGAAGTAAAGAAGCGATTGGAGCACCCAAACCACGGGGGGGGGGAACGATAGAAAACGAATGGTTCTCTCTTGTAGGCCGACTTCGTCAAGCTTGTTTCTCCCCACATTCGAGCACTTCGTCTTCGTCCCATCTGTCTACCACGACGGCTTCACCGGATCTTTCGCCCCCTGCTAAGCCTTGATACAGACGCCTCTGAGGGGTCAACAACAACAACATCATTAAGTGTATTCGCGAAATAAACCTTGCGTTCCTTATAAAGTAAGGAAAAGCGACATAGTGCACGGACTGAATTGGTGGAACCACTGGGCTTCAATAGTTGCTTGGTAGGCCGCCCACATGTTTCACTCGTTTAGCAGTAGCTGAAACAGTTTTCGCAGTTTGAAGACAATTTTAATCTCGGGCGTCTTCGTGTCTCGGGCGACACTTGGCGATGGCACGGGTTCATGTGTCGTTGTCGTTGTTGAAGTCAGTGAAATCACAATCTGCGTTCTCCCAGACGCTCTGCCCTCTGGATAGACCATCAGCGGCGGCGAACCAACAGGATCCCTTTGGCTCTCTCGACTCTCATCGACACGAAGGCCTGTAGTAAGTTCCTTAATCCACAGATGATTGCCGAATTTCGGAGATTGGCGACATAAACTCTTGGGAGTAGGAACTCGGTCATGGCGAGAACTCAAGGGGGTAATGAAGCGCATTTTTCTCTTTGTCGTGAAACGAGACGAACAGCGAAATTGTTTATTTCAACTTGCTTACCTGTTTGCTATTGCTCGGAAAGATTAGCGAAGGAGTTGAGTGATGTGAGGGGCGGGCAGCCATGGAGGTACTTAATAATGAAAAAGGCTCAATTCGGCAGAGTTAGAAGGTAGCTGCGATAAGTGCATCATGTGCAATTCTTATAATCAGAAGAAACAGATATTCTGGAACACGTGAGAAAACATAGTCTATGCCAAAAACAATGAAAGCAAACATCTGGCGACGCCAAGCTAGCGACAGAAGGTATTAGATTGATAGAGTTTTTGATAGACCCGAGAACCAATAGAATATAAATTTGCTGCTCGGATGTCGCCTTTTTAACCACGGCGCAGCTCCGACTCCGAATATCATATAATCCTACCTGTCATATCAGCATATTTCATGGTCTGACAGAGTGTAACCTTTTCCTTTTTTCAATACCAAAACACTATAAACATACAGTCTTATTCAAATAAATAAATCGAAACCATTTTATGCGCGGTACTTCCGGTGAGTGCTCAGACGCATGGCTTTTTGCGACAGAAATCAAAAAGTTACCAGGCCCAGTTTCGAATCCAGAAAACAGTTAACTTAATAGGCAAACGCGTTAGCATCGTAGGAGTACAGTTTTACTTAAACTTACACTCGTTGAACCCGCTGTTTGTGGCTATTTACTTTTACAGAGCAGACCTCATCATAACCGTTAGTCCAATCTAGGACTGCTCATAAGAAGCCCTGCCAATTCTTTTCTTGCCTTCAGAACGAACTTCTTGAGTCTAGCAAGAGGTACCTTCGCTACCGTCTCATTATTGCCCTTTGACAGCGAATTGGAATAGACGTGCAAATAGCTACAACAATGTCAGAACATATTTACATGTGTCTGTGTTGAAATAGCTAAGTGCTAACAAGTTAAGAGACACTAATAATACTTAGAGTTCTCAAGGCATCTATTCAACATGCTTATAATATGCCTACAAGCTAGACGTCGCGGGCAGCATAAGCAAATACTGCTAACAAACTATGGGATATAGGGTCTGGCCTATTTAACTCTCTTTTTATTTGTACCCCTCTTTTCAGCGCTTTGCCAGTTATTCGTTACTGCTGTCCTTATCGATACTAAGGAAAAATACGAAAAGGAAGTAGAAACGCAAATCGAGCCCTGGATGTGAAACCAGCCAATGAGCCACGAACGACTACCAGTTCGCGGGCTATCGTCCTGTTATTGCTGTTGAGGAAATGCGCCCCGCAGGGTTGGCAGAGATCATTGAAAGGGTTTCAAACAGGGCGCACAGACGGGGGGTGTTGGGGAGCTGAAGTACTATGGGACAGCTCGAAGATGCTTCGCCTAAACTATCGCTCTCATGCTGCTTGCTGCTGCTGGTTGAAACCAATTCAGCAATTCGACGACCCTGCTCATTACTTTCCATGCTGTTAGCCTACAAGTTACTTAACTTTCTTCACAGCCAATACCATACCCTTTGAATAACGTTTGTTGAAGAGTAGAGTTTGTGGACAGTATGCGATTTGCTGTTAACGAGTAAGCTCAATAATATCAGTAGAAAGCACCACATTGCCTGCTTGTCTGTTATTTGTCGTATGTTGTTGTTATTGGCACGATCATTGTTGCGTTTGCTATGGTGGCCCTCGGCTCACACTGTGAGAGGTATGGACGAGAATGTGTGAACGCCGAACGAAACGCTCGAGAAAAAAGTAAAATCGAAAGCTGTTGCATGAGTAAAATTTATGGCCAGCAACAGCTGAATGACACGGAAGGGCGGTATGCGCGACGCTCAGGGATTTCGTTGTGAACGGCACAATTTAGAATAATTTCGGCCGCAATTTTCAGTGCTAATGAGTCACTGGCAGTGTGGGACGCACACTGGTTTCGTTAGGCTAAAACGAGTAAACAAATGGACGAGGAACAAGATGGATGCTTCGTGCAAGGGCCGCGAGTAACATAACTCTCAAGGTCTTCAGACTTTTCGTCCGACACGAGCTCAGTTTGTCCGTATGTGTAGATTGCATACGAGCAAATATGTAGGTGTACACGTATATAGAGAAGGTGGACATCTTTATCGTCTTTGAGAGGCAATAAACGTCCAATTGACACGTGCCATGAAAAAGGCTAGGGAGACATTTATGAGATAACCGTTAGTTATAAAAGCAGCACTTGTCAACCCTTTTAACGGTAACTAAAAACGGTTTGCACGGCAGATCCGCACATTGTGGGTTAATAATCGTTGTCGCAATGAAAATGTTCCACGAATCATTCTAGTCTATTGCCGAACGTTTCAACAGTAGCAAAAACTCGAGCAGATCGAGATACTTTTAAACATGCAAGCAATTATTTAAAGGAACGGCTATGTAGAAATTCGTTACTTAGCTTATTGATGCTTTTGCCTACACTGTATGGTTGGTTCATTGTTTTTTTACAATACGCTCATTAATCTCAAATCATGCATCATTACTGATTGCTACAGAACCGAACAGCAGCGCAGAGCTGCTTATAACTATTTACAGTTTACAACCATTATTAATACTACAAACTGGTGATAAAAAAAATAAAAAAAGAAAAATCCGTATTTTGCTCTCTATACCTTCTAGATGGACATTGTCTAGAAGCCGATCAGGACACTTAGCCTAAAGCTCGGCTAACCCAAAGAGCTGACAAAAATAGATTATCTTTTTTGATTAGCGAGAAAAGCAGCATAACTCAAGATGCGATTCGTCGACTTCTTAGGTTTGATGTTCAGTAGCCACCGGGCAGCACCAACTGCGGAGGCCGAAGTTTTTATTGCCGAAAGAGTTCACTTGATTCGGAACAGGATCGGTCCCTTTCGTCGCCGTAGTAGTCATCGTCATCACAGATATTGCATACTACAACGAAAGAAGAGAGATCATTAAGGCACATTTTTGCACTATTAGGCGCCCGTCCTGCACAAGCAAGCCTGTCGCCGTCGGTAGAGCTGGGCCTTGTGACACTTAGAGTCGCCTACTCCTATATAATAGATTGGACAGCAACTGAACAGTGTGTGGCTCAAGAAAGCCATTCGAGGCTTGGAGCCGAAACACCGAAAACGCAGGCCTATCCAGGATCCTACTGGGCCTACTAGAAGCCTACAGTAGCAAAACGCCGCCGGCTAAATGGACATTAGCAGAAGTTATTCGAATTAGGCTAGATGAATGTTGCCACCATGTTAATGCTCACTTAACCCAGTCAAATGGCTGTTATTATTATTATGCCATTGTGTAACGAGCAATGCTACGTGGATCATCAAGTAGTGTCCAAAAAAGCATACGCGTAACTAGTTCATTGTATAGCCGAAAAGACTAGCACTTCGTCCGGCTCGTTGGTGGGGAGAGTGTCCCTGAATAAAGGGGTTAGAAATACAATTGTTCGACTACATTTCCCTACAGTTGTTCATTCCTAGGCGCCGCAGTTAATGTGGGTGTTCAACTTAACACGCAGCGCCCCCACAGCCCTGCATATTGAAGGGGTTCTGTCCGCGATGACTGGTGGCGCGAGATTTGAATGGGTTGAGGCTCCTTAGAGGGGGGTTAGATGCCGGTCTTTTGTCTCTGGTCCTATCGTAATAGTAACAGTCCGCTTGCCTCTTTTGTATTGCCTGTCTCTTTCGGTTGTTTCTCGGTTTCCGCCAACTGTTCAAGCGGTGCCGCCGCTGCAATTGCCATTGGCGACCAGGTAAAAAAACGAAGAATGAGCTCTGTGCCCTGTGCTGTACACCCCACGCGCGAGTTCGTGGCGTATCTCGGTGGTGTTAGACGTCATCACCCGGTAGAGTAGCAGCCTCGTAGAAGAATAATGGAATAATGCTGAACGGGATATGATGACGCCGTTGATTTATGACAACCGATCGACCAATCGACCAAGCAAACGTGTCTCTAACTAGCAAAACAGTAGTAAGAAATGCCGAACAAAAATAGAACGGGTTTTTAGGGGGTTAATATGAATTTAGGACATAGGCTCAAATAGACTCAAAATGGCCGACACATAGCGAACCAGATCGCTGTGTGTTCAGATATTTCGCATCGCTATAATTTTGTATGGGCGCTTCAACGGTATGATGAGATCATGCCAACGAGCGGGACGCCGTCACTGCGCTGAAGGATCTACGGAATGAAACGTTAGCGAATAGCAGCAACGCCAGTAAGGGCAGCAAAAACAACTTGTTTAGCTACTGTAATGAATGAACGTAGAAAGAGACTGCTATATTCATAGATATATACATAGAACTGCATGGTCGCCTCAAAGACAGCCTATCATAACTGCTGCGACAGCTTGGCTGATCGTAGACGGCGAACGGAATTGGGGAAGGCCAACGTCATCGAGCTCCGATTGGCGAGCTCGACATGATGGACCCGGAGGAATCGTACATGGTTTAGAAGACCTCATAGAAACTCGTGTGACCCGACCCGTTAGAGGTGGTGTTATCATCAATGAGTTGTTTCGGTTCGTCGGACAGAGTCGCGGACGAGCTCGCTTGCCGAGCAAAGGCACTGATCTATCTATGATTTGTATCTGTTCTCGTCGCTGGCCTTGCTCAGAGTTGCTTTCGTAGTCGATTCATTATTCGTGGGTGTTGTTGTTTTCTCTCTACATATGCGTTATCGTTGCGTCAGTAACTGCTGCCGTAGTAACTAATGTGCCATAGCAGAGCTATGGCTACAAGTTTGTGTGTTTGTAAAAGAAGAGGCCTGCAGCATCAATAATAAGAGCAAAAGGTGTAGTAGATGTCCATTAAGGGCAGGCAACGCGACGATAACTGATGGAATTGTGCGCGAAATGATTTCAAGCGAGAAACAATGACCCGACATGGTACTTTCATCGTATGGAGTCTTCGGAGGAGCGCTGAGAATAAATGGATATAGGAAGATTATACTCCTTGAAAGGATTTCGGTGGAAACTGTACTCAGGTGAGAGGGCGTTGAAGGTTGATCTCTGTTCGTCTTATGGTGGCCGTATTTGGCTAAGAAGGGCGCTAGAAGTGAATCATTATTATTTTTATAGACGATGGCCGTGTACAAATAATGAGACATATCGCCAGTGTAAATGGTGGTGCTATAAAACGTGTATTAGAAGGATATGATTTAGATTCGTTTTCTCTGATTCGTGGTACTATTATTTGCTAGTGATGATTTCAAGGTGCTTTTTGCTTACGGTGATATTTTAGAAATCTGCTATTTCAGATAGAATGAGGTTTGATAATATTTCGGATATAAATTGTTCTTACGTTAATGTTAAATTGATGAAACATCGGTCCTGATCATACATTACGTGTTCAATCTGAAATCACTAAGTACATTTAAATTAGCATCTAAAGAGTTCCTTTGACCCTGAGTCACAGCCAGGTACTTGTTCAAACAACAGCTCTTCCAATAAATTGTTTTTGTCATTGATGAATGGAGCTGATGCAAAACCGTGAGCGACTTCTTTTGAAGTGCTCGCAACCGCGAACCATGCGGCACTATGGGTCGGAAACTCATGCGCCAGCAGGATTCTAGATCCAATGAGCCATAACCGACCACAAGAGACAGGCCATATAATAGTAGGCCAATTGGCCAAGACGATAGATAAACAAGAGTAAGCGACAAGGATCCTATTTGGCTCCACTTCACTCGATGGGTATATCTCCGTTAACAGTTATCTGTCCGTATGAGAGGACAACCTGCCTCGGGCCATGTTGGACTTTTTCGTTAAGGAAAAAAAGCAAAGGAAAAGAAAAAAAATCACTCATCGCTGAAGACATCGGTAGCAATTGCGAGAGATTTCTGCCGATTGAGGAACAGTTGGTAATAACATCTCCCAAAAGAGTCTCCGACGGTGGGTACTCGTGAGTTCCTTGGGCGAGTACTTAGGGGAACACGCTATGGACAAACAGCAAAAAAGTGTGCAAATAGACAAATGCTGTTGGACATTCTTGGAACAGTTTATGAGGTGGACGATTATGTGCGAGGTGCGTGATCATTCGTGCAAAGAAGACTTGCCATTCACGGAAGATATTCATGCTTTGGTATTAAAGGTCAAGTATTTTTTTTAACGCCGCTAAAAACGTAATTAATTAGCTTTGTGCGAATGTTTACATAGTGTGCTATACAAGAACGCAGCTGGGTCAAATATTACGTAGATCATCTTCAATATTTGAATATGTCGTTGACAAAAACAAGGATTAGTCACGAAGATTTATTTATAACATTCCTCTCATCAAAGATGTCGGGTAGCAGCATCCTGTATATGTTTAAAGAATTAGCGGTTGCATTGAAACGATGGACGCGGTTTATAATGCGACCGTTGCACAAAACTGTAGAAGATATATTGAAGAAAATCATATCGTTTTAGCAAGGAAACTAAACAGATTACTCAGTGAATCATCATTTATGGTGGATAACTTTATTTAATCCTTCACTCCAAAAGGATAACGGCAAGCGTTAGAGTCTTCTATCTTCTAGAGGAAAAGCATGTCTTTGTAGTATCTGTCCCGTACAGCTCTACAAGCGATATGTACTTTTGAAGTATACAACTATTGCGGAGGAAGTCCATAAAATTGAATGGGATCAATTGCTCTCTCCCTGCCGATCCCTAATAAATTAGCTATACGTACACAACAAATGCAACGAATCTATGTGAACTAGCATGTAATCAATAAAGAACAACGCAGCGACCGTGCGTCCATCTATCGGGTCCAAGATGTTTTATGATTCTAGCGATAACTAGCGACCCGACAAAGCACTCGACATTCATCAAGGAATACACGAGATCTCTCATATTATAAAGAAAGGAGTACGATAAAGAAATGAATAGGTTCTAAGGCGCAGCTTCTACCGCGACAAAACAATCGTCTTCCGACTGGTCTGTGACCCCGCCAGGGATGTCATTGAATAAAACGCCGGAGTAAATCCCACGTTTTCGCAATGCGGGTAGGTTAGTGGCGACACCTGGGGCCACCGGTTACGTTGGACGTCTGTTTGCGACATATGACGCAATGTTTTACAAACATAGTTATCACTTCATACAATTTACTCTTTTTGGTACAATACGAAAGATGTATCCACCTTCGCCCGCTCTCGAACCCAAGCCAACAAAATAACTTTCTCTAGTAATTTAGTAGAAGCAAACATTTCACCGCTGCACTATTAGATGCACTTGTATAGCTCGCATAGTGGGAAAATCATTTCGAGGATAACCATACCATAATTCCATGGACAAATACCGCATCGGCTGTCGGCACTACCCGGCCGCTACTCAGCTTTATCGCAGACTCGTACATCCTGCTATAGCCCTCGGGTCGATGTATCATCGGTCACCGATCGCCAGACGGATTGGCCGTATTGTAAGGCAAGGTAAAATGTTTCTGTATTTGGCTATCTGTCCTTTTACATGCTCAGTTCATGTTGTGCTACCCCTGCACCCCACCCCCCGCTTCCCATACCCCGTTACTACATCTCAATACGATACGATTCCTTCGCTTTGCATCGCAATACGAATGTCACTGCTAACAAATTGCACCGGATATCGCTCGCATACGATGCGCGCATTGCATCAGTAACCCAAACAAAAAAATTCTCTGTACTGTGCGTGTCTTCGGCATCTGGAAAAACAAGGCAATAAGACCAGCACGTGCTGGGTTGTGGCCCCGTACGATAACCTCGGTGTCTACGACAGGATGCAGGCGGCAACAACAACAACATCATAATCTGTAACACCACCAACAACAAATACATGACAAGCAAAAGTCAAGGAAGAAGTGGGAAAAAACTAGCGGATCGTTCCGTCTTGTTCGTTTTTTCTGTTCATTGTCCCCCCCCATTGTTACATTAGACCGGTCAGTAACGTGAGAACCGATTATGCATAACATAGAAGGCATATACATCTACAGGCACGATACACTTCCTTTGTACGGACAAAGCCAGATATATACTCCGAATAGACTCCAGTAGGCTCTTATACCAGCTCGCCCTCATGACACCCCCCAATACGATCCCTGTAATGGAAGTTCTAGATGTATCGGATTGGCAAGGGCACTCTTTCGACAGACACGGCCAAGCTAATAATGAGCGATTGAAGACTCCCACATGCTACTGGCAACATCAAGGCTTCTTCTAGCTTATTGTACAGTAGAAATATGTACATCAGAAGCTTGCGCAAATATCAATGAGACCAGCGTAACACTGAACAACGACACCTCTTTGTAGCGTCAGAGAAGTTCAACAGCCGCACATCAACTTGTTGTCGGTACATACCTCTTCCGAGAATAGAGCGCCTTCTCTCTATCCTTAGATGTATATATATACATGGTCAAAAAGACTCACACGTGTGACATTACGCTCTCATTACATATAAATGCTCTGGTAGCAGCCTTGTGCTCGTGCATGGACTGCGGGACGGCGCGATCAGATAAAAACTCTATCGCACCCAATCCCCTTGTCGATGTTTCGTAAGCTTTTGACTCTTGATGTTTGTAACATTCCAATATCAATACGGATAATTTTTTTTCAAAACCCGATTAATCATAGTGTAAATTGCCCGACAAGTAGAAGACTACGGTATAGAAGTTGAGCGAACTCGCTCCTGCTAAAAACAAACACAGCGTCAAATCAGATCATACTTACGTACACTACCCACATATACTCGTAGCACGATATAGGATCTGAGCGGGCTGTCTAATAGGGACTATTTAGGGAGAATTTGTAGCGGAATTAGCGACTGCTTACATGGCGTATGCATGCATATTTACT
Source organism: Varroa destructor (assembly GCF_002443255.2). Lineage (NCBI taxonomy): Eukaryota > Metazoa > Arthropoda > Arachnida > Mesostigmata > Varroidae > Varroa > Varroa destructor. The sequence goes on along the minus strand of NW_019211455.1, from coordinate 46,814,479 downwards.
ACATAAAACAGGGGATCTCTCATTCTCGTGGATGAATTATATAGGACGAAAGACGGGCAATAACAGAGCAACACCACTGAGTTACACGGGCAATGATCTCTGAGAACTTGAATACCGAAATATGAGATGGCATGTTCAAAAAGAGGTGTTCGGGGGGTGTACTTCAAAATGTGAAAGGAGCAATTATGTATGTGAGAAAATTTTGACACAGTCATGGTCGAGCTCTGAGGGGCGACGGGTGAGGAAGGGCGACTTTTCGGCGATAGGTTTGCTTCGTCTGAGCCTATCATGGAACATCTATAAGCCTTGAATTGTGAAAGGAGGCATCATCATGATATCCTTGTATTAGTTTACTTTTACTTGGATAGCTGAATTCATCTATCGAATGATTAATATCTATTAATTCTACATACGCTACTGCTATGATATACGTAAAACTCCATGTTTATGGCATTATGACGAAGTCCTAATAATTGAAAAATCTTCGAGAACTTTAACCACTTTTGGCATATATAAACTGCATGTATTTACATGCAGCAAGGATGCACGATCTCGAGAATAGAATGTCGAAGTTTTTGGCTCCCATAATATAAACGTACTCGATAGACTCTTCGCCTAAGTATGCACGGGTGTGTATTTATCTCTGCTCCTTAATCAACCCCTATTACAGCAAACCACTTCTAACTGGCAAGTTACCTTTTCAAGCTCCACCAAGTTACCCTGTGTGTATCTTCCGTTTTGAGCGAAATGTTTTTCTAATAACATTGTTAGTCAAGGGCTTGCCGCATCGAGATTTGTTGTTAGAAGCCAGTTCTGCATGACTAAATACAGCAGCAGCAAGTGGTGATGGCGGTAGCGGAATTCGCGTTGCAACCCGTTAATATAACCCGCTATCTACACGCTTTTATCTATTTGCATTTGCTGTTCCCCTCACAGCCGCTAAGAGGGCGCACGCCGAAGATTAGCATCGTTGCCTTGTTTGGTTCCCACAGGCAAAGAAAAGGTATAGCTGCTCTAAAACCTTGAAAAGGCTCAGTGGCAAAACAACTAACTCAAGAAGGCCTGTTCAACAGGGGAGGACCGCGCGGAGGAACAACTTCAACCGCACGGCGGTCATCTGCCTCGTGTCGTGTTTATCATGAATCCTTTTCTTTATGGACAGTCCCGTACATAGCGACTATTGGTCGTTCGAAATATTTGTCCCATTCCTTACTTAGCCCATGCACTTCAAATACTCGTTTCCTGGGAAGGGTGCCACTGCAAGGAGGAATCTCTGTATGGGCGAACCAAAACGCCCCTGATCGTAGAGGCAGTCTAACCGCTGAACAACGGCGAACAGGCGCCTTGCATCGTGCTGTCTGGCCGAACGCCAAATATGGCTTCTTCACATCGATTCTAGATCGGACGAAGAGATAAGCGATAGCAGACGAAATGGGGAGAACGAAAGAGGGACATAGAGGTAGTGGATGAACGAGTGAGAGGGATTTCTCTAATCAGAAGATCCACATCGTCAAACCGTCCATTGTGCCTTTCCTGACATAGAGGCCTGGTGGCTATTGTCCCTGACGACAGTTTCTCGTCGCCGATTTTCCCCATCGTAGCACTGTGGCAGCGATTACGCCAGCGCTCTCCTTTATAATCCAACATAAATAAGCTTAGCGAGGCTAAATACTCGGGAGCGAGATCTAGCCAGGCTTGAAGAGAGCTCGCTCAAAGACACTTACTGAACTCTCACGGATGATATCCATGTATGTAGATGTCTCTTAGGCATAAACTGAAAGGCGAAGGAAGGCCACATAAGCAAAATGAGATCTCCTTGAAACGGATTGCGGTAACGAAAAGTACTATTGCTGTTTTGGGTATAAGTCCCATGGTGGAGTACCCTAAAGCTCTGTAGGAGCTCTTTACGTGTGAGTCCTGCAAAGGCTAAGTGAGACCATTCCGCTAACGAAGTCGCTAGTCACAGGCAAACGTAGAAAAGAAAGCAGATTGTAAAGGCAACTAGACCAGTGGTAAGTGAGCGGTGTATAGCCCTTTTCAGCTACGGCGACTGGTGTCGCCAGCCTTGACTGGAATGACGATAGCAAGTGCCAAGCATCAACACTATACGCACACACGAACGGAAGGTGAAGCTGATGGTCGCTGCTCTGCAGATAACGAAGTCGAAAGCATAAGGAGTAGAACTTCGTGCCGTGTACTGCTATTATTAACGAGTTAATCTGAAGATATGTACCAAACTGCGACAGCGCAGTAACTGAAACGCCAGCGAATGAGCGACCAGCGACCCCCCCCCCCCCCCCAAAGACCCACTTTGCTTCAGGTTACTACAGCGTATTTTAGCTTTAATGTATGGCATTCAGCTGGTTGCCCTTTTAAAATCGGTAGCTGCAGGAATCAGAGGTAGAACGCGCTCGACGAAATGTAGTTTACGATTTAAAGGATTCTCGCCGGGGTGACTTTGTGTTTGGAGGGGGAATTTGAAGGGAAAATGGAGATAGCATATTTTCGTCGAGTTAGCGAGAACAGATACGTCGGTGACTTTGATAGACTTAGCACAAGATCCGGGATGATTTGGGAACCAGTTGCGCTTGAGGATTTGTATGCAACTTAGTCTGTGGGCACTATTCTAAAAAGCGGATAACAATAATGTCGCGACCTTGGTAACATGTGGGGTAACGGATACAATGAAGAAGGCCCATTTTTTCGGATAGTAGGTTAAGCGGAGCTATTTTGACTCGTTGTTGCCGGCTTTAATAGATCAATTTGTGTATCACTTCTAATGGTGACATTGTTAGTAGATCCTTAGAGAACTATTAGCCTCAAATTTATTTCAACTTATTTAGCCAATTAGCACTCCATCCAATTTAGAAGCAGTTAGGATATGCAACGTAACGAACTTCACACGCGACGTTCTCTCGAGTGGTCGATATTCATCACAGTGGTAACTTTGATACGTTTGTAACGAAATATTCTAAACGAAACGTTAATGAAGAATCAGAAGGGGTTGACTCACTTGAGCTCGAATCGCAAGCTTCATCTATTAACATACAGACCTTATCCATTTTAGATGGTATGAATAAACCAAAAAAACATACACTTTCGATAATGGTATGGCAATAGATGTTTCTAACTAAAAAAATTAACTATTTCTGATTCCAGCTCTACGTCACTTACACTACCAGTACCTTCGCTACGAAGTAAATTAATTAGATTTTGCACGAATAATAACTATCGGTACCCTTTACGCGCAACAGCGACGGTTTCACACTTCATTTCAGACGCGTGGAGCATGCCCTCACTCGCCAGCTGCTCCATCACCTTTTCTTGTTTGCCAATCTCTGGGCGTCGTTCGTCCACGATAGAATCTCCCTTATTTCCGATTACAGAGTCATCTGCTCTGACTCAGCCCGTTAATGCCGAAGCCGAACGCGCACTTCGCCCACGCCACAGAACGTGCCACAAACAGCGTAGCGTCCCGCTTTCCCTTTCTTGAACAATAATGAGAATCAAACGAAGAACACAGCATGAAGAATCAGCTCCATAGACAATGGCAGAAGCAACCGCATAACTTAGCTTTACTTCAGTATAGAAACGAATGACACTGACAGAAACAAAAGAGTCTATTTAAGGAAAACAATTATCTTCTAGCCGGCTTCTTGGTCCACCAGCTGATTAATATCATCCTTTGCGGACCCCACTTTAGTGTGCGAATACATTTGCAGGACTTACTGTTGCTATTGTAGTCATTGGGCTTACTGTTTGAGCCTTCACTAGATTAGGCCGGCCATGCCGTTGACCAAACGTAGATTGCTGTAAGAAGGTGATTTTTCATTGTTGCTCTGAGTTAGACGGAGAAGCCACTCCTTGTCGAGAGTCTAGCTATTCGAAGCATGATTTGTGCAATGTTTTACCTCGTTCACTGATGGTTTTGATCGATGGGAAAGGTTATATTCTTACGATTCAAAGCGCTGCCATTACCCTATGAATTATCCATACTGCGCCCATCTGTCCTGCGCATTTCTAGGTTATCTCTCAAATATGATGTTGAGAGTGTCTTTGAAAGTTAAAGCACAAAGCGTTACGAATCCAGTCTGTACCGAAGGAAATCGATCATTGGTCGCAGTGTGAGCCGTTCAACACGTCGGGGGGCCCAAGCAATCTTGCTTTGTAGCTACTGTTCAATTTAATTCGACGTTATCGTCGAACTGAACAGTCATATTACTACACAAAATAGTCAAACGAACAAGAGCAACAACCCCACGAACCCGTCCATGTTTGCCAATACCATCGATTAGTTTGTGATGGCTGCAAACCTTCTAGGAGAGAACTATGCGAGATATACTAGTACAGACGAAGTTTGCAAATCTTTATAGCAGATTCCGCAGACAGATCAGAAATGCCCGTATGTGCTCAACACGTATCATCATCACGGTTTTCGCTGCTTCCTTGTCGGCCTTTCACTAGGTACAAGTTATTTCGGCCCGTTCGTCTCCACCCGGTACCACGAATACACGCGTTCGATTTAAACAAAATCCGAAACTATCAAGCCAAATGCGCAGGTTCGATATAGAACAGCATGCAAGCACCTAGTGATTTGAATTCGGCCACAACAGAAACAAGGAAGGGGTGACTAGTGGGCTAAGTATATACCGACTGAGCCCGTCAGGGGGAATTTTGGTTCAAAACGAATCCCATGCTCTGTTTCGCTTAGCGGACAAGCAGGAGCATGGAGAATTAAAGCTATGCCCCCGAGTCCAGTAAGCTTGAGCGAACGATTGAGTCACACGCTGTCCCTTCACTAGCGGCAAACCAGCAAGTAAGGTTCGTAACCGCTTTCGGGCTAGAGATTCGTACAAGGAGCACACAAGCCAGCAAGAGTATGAGAGGGAGAAAATAGCGAGCGGGGAATGAAGACCAAGAAGATCTTGAACACCTCGAAATCGTTGGCACTGCCCATCCCAGCGCAGGCTGTTCGCTCAACTCGTTCATTTCAGTTTGCTTCGTCTCCCACTTTCCTCGTTCTGTTAAGTTAAATTTGCATTGACAGACTTTCATATCTCCTGTCTCATTCGTCCAACCAGCCCAACCATTCGGACCACGCGCCGCCTGTCTTGCTTCAACCCCCATCACTTCTTCCGTGCTTGGTCCTCAATCCTTTCTCGGTCTTCGGATCAAAGCACATCTCTATACTCTGCTGGCTTTGCCGTTAGCGGCAGTTGAGGTTCATCCTGTCTCGAATATATGCGATCACAATCCGCGCCTTGCTGCTTTACTTTGATGCCAACTTACCAGTACTTCTATAGGTGACTCGAAGGAGCGAAGGGGAACCTGCACCCCTCACGGCAGCTAATATGCGTAAGGAAACAAGGGGCAAAGGGTTAAGAGCGATGGAAGCATACGGGAAAGGCGTTGTCGTGTTTAGGGAGGCTAGTAGAAAACGGGGGTCGGCCGGTTGAATGTTCGCGCGTGTGGCCTCCGACGATGAAGGACTGACTGGAAAGGGCTGATTTTAGGGAAAGAAGAACCGGCCGACCAACCCAGCTAAAGGGTTGGACAGGTAGGGAAGGAAGAAGAGGGAAAACTCGATGAATTTTAAACAGCCACCTTCTTTCTACCAGCAAAGAGCCAATTCGTGGACATGCAGAACATTTTTAAGGGTTGAGAAGCGAGCTTATTCTCGCATCGTAGGCCCGTTGTCTTTATTCCCGCTGTGAATGCACGTCCTCTGACTGAACACCGGAGGGCGTTGTCTCTTCGATTGAGTCAAGAAGCATATCCATCTAGCGATTCCCCTATGTTGATATTGATGATGATGATGGCTACGAACAAAATTATGATGTAGATAGCGTTAGTAATGGTTGCAGGCGTGGAGATCGTGGTTTATAATTGAGGTGAAGGCAGTAGCGCTGCTGATCGTTACCCGAATAGCTCTGATTTGACGAAAACTGTGAAATTTGCCCCCTGAATCCTTTCTTTTTTCCCGTGCTTCCAACCAAACATCGCTTTACAAGCTTCACAGGCTCTTCGTTTTCTGCTTCATCGAACGAAGGAGATGCGAGGAGAGCTATTCACAAGAAGTGGTGGCTACAGATTTATGTAGAAAAAAAACACGAGGATGCCGGCGGCCGATGGCCACAAGACTTTACGAAGGCCAAAGACCCTCAAAGTGCACAGAACAAATAAAGTAAAGAAACAAGCTAAAGGAAAGATGTAGAGGATTTAGTCGGCGGAGATGTTGGACCGTTCCAGGGGTGTTTTTCTGCCAACAAAGAACGGTACAAGATCGAGATCCCCAATTCACGAGACCGATGGTGTGTGTTATTGTAGAGGGTAAAGTAACAGAGCAGACGAGAGCCGGCGCGATAGAAATCGACGAAGAGGGAATTCGCCAGTTGGTAGTAGCGGGAACAACGATGGCTACAGAACCCGTCTCCGCCAGAGCAGCAGTAGCAGACAATTCAGCAGCAGCGAACTTAGTGAATTTGACAAATTGGGGAAATCTAATAGTGTTGTGGAGGTTTGTCGGCTTGTAGAGAAAGTGAAGTCGAGCGAGAACTACCCCCAGAATTCATCTTCCACCATGGCCACGCTCTCGGTAGGCCGGGGGATGACGGCGGCGATGGTGAGGTTTGTTCGTTGTGCTAACTCCGAAGGCCCTCGCGGTCTGACGGTACAAACGCGAAGCTGCCAATTTTTCCACAGCTGTATTAGGTGATCCCGACAAATAGCAAAATATGCCTGCCGGCTTTATTGGTTTCTCTTCCTGTTTCATGTATTGACATGCGCACATACAATGTATGCGTTTGGTATAGTGGGAAACTATACTGGAAATCGTATTTAAAATTTGACCACAGAGAAAGGGGCTTAGCACATACCTCGTTCGAGATCGTCTAGTGGTGATCATTCGCGAAAATTTTCCTCGTGTTTCTAATTCTAACACTGCAGGGATCCCTAGTGATAACATCGATATATCCATGACTACTTATTTTGCTTAGTTCCTCCCTCATTCTAAAAGGTCATGCCATTACGAATATAAATGGCTGGCAACGAAATAGAAGAAAATGAAGTTCCACTAAAATCCTGGTCTTCTCATCGATAATGGCCAATTAAGTGCCTAGCCACCGAGTTATGGACTGTGCCATCCGCTAGCAACAGTAATAGCAGTATCAGTCAGGCACTACACTCTTTCCGGAATTGACCGTACAAACTTTCGGTCATAATAAACCGCAATTCTCTATAGCTCACCCGATTTGACATAGGCGAAAAAGCAGAAATTCATATATGGCAGCCTCAGATTTCTGCTCACACGCCCCCTGACGGTTGACGCCCGCAGCCGAACACGGCCATTGACAGTAGACACTAGGTAATGGTTAAACTCGTTGCTTTCTCTTTTTTCGCCCTCTTTCTGCTCTACAATCACGAGTTTGTCAACCGCCACAAGCTTAATTTAGTAGCACTTTTTATTTTTATGTATTTATCCCACATTAATAACCGCTGATTGGTGCCCGACGTTCAAGAATCGCCTGCGGCGATGTGGCCACCATTTCTTCGGCGGACATCAAGGACAAGAAGAAATCAGCAGCTGACGAAGTGCCTCATCGTCCGCTATTTAGCGTTCAGTACGGTCAATACCTATTTGGTTCGCCCGTGCATGTGTGTACATAAGCACGTCTGTGTTTTTGACTGCCTGTGTGCGAAAATGTGGTCCCCATTAGAAGTGTCTGTTCAGTGGCCGCTGATAGCCGTTTGAATTCGGAATACGCTGCCAGCTAGTAATTTCTGTAGGGAAGTAGTTGACGACTGCATGAGTGACTGGCGATGCTCTGCCGCACCAGTGATAGCTGCAGTCTGAGCAGGCACACGGGATTAACTAAGCGCTGGACCGATGGGGGTCAGTTTCTGTTTGTGTATTTGTGTGTGTGTGTGTGTCCTTGTGCTCACGAATCTCTTAGATGGCCTGTCAGCAAAGACCGTGCGACGCGCGGCCGGTATTAAATTTAGTTATAGGCCCGTGAGTCGACTCGCTGGCTTCTTTGACTTGCTGGACATTGCTCGGCTCGGTGGTCAGCTTTGCCGCTTAAATAAAAACAGAGTTCGATTTTCTTCCTTCCCGACCACAAGACATATTTGAGGACTAGTGCAAGTAAAAGTAGGCGAAAATTAGGCAATTTTGAAATAAGAAGGATCAACTACGGAGCCTTGGCACCCACACTCTCGCGTGTCTGATGTGTGTGTCTAGCTGGCTTACGCTGAAGAAGCAGAGACCTCACCGAGAAACAAATCAGTAGGAGGAGCAAATTCGGCGCGTGTATGTGAGAGCAACGAAAAAATGAAGCTCAAGTTGGTGACATCGTTGACAGTCAACGAGGCTTAGGAAGTTCAACTCGGTATGCGGGAGAATACATCTGATCAATATAGGAAAAGTGAATGGAAAGGGCCGTCGACCTAAACGGACTCAGAGGTCAGCCGCCTGACCACCGAGTGATTCGCGCGGTCAGGGCTGTGGCGTTAGCGGTTAAAGCGTATAGCTTGACGATAAGTCCCTTGGGTGTAAAAGAAACTTTTATGATTTCGGAAAATATTGCATCTGCGGTCTGGCGAAGTGACGGACGGCACCATGTGCCGACCATAGATTCAACGCGTAAATCGTTTTCAGCTCATTTTTATTGGCGTCGATTGATTAGATTATGTGCGACCAACCAATGAAAAGGTGGGTGACGACGACAACGTCAAATAGGTATACAGACGATGACCTGTGCCGGTCGAACGAGTGCAGTAAACGTTGGATGCGTGCCTGTTGCAAGCCGTAAATCTGGTTAGTACCATTCTGCAAAGATCGTGCCATTGACCGGTTTTGACTTCTTTCCTATGATTTAGATTGACATTGAACGCATCATACACTGTTGCGTATTCGCTTTGGGCTAACTCACAACGTCAGCCGATGTGTAGTATAGGCATGCGGGGAGGTAGACGGTATATATGTTTGTGTGACTTTGATTCTTTTTGACAAAAAATTTATACGGCAAAATAATATATCCACCAGTCTGGTCGCAACTTCGATTATCCATACAACAGTTATAACTAACCCGCTGGGTCGATCGGTCAGGTTCTTCGTAAGGCTATTCCCATCAGAACACTTCAACCATGCGGGAGAACGAACATCGTATAACATTCAGCGGTATCAAGTGTTGCTAATTGTCGACAAGCGTTTACCACCGTCAGCTTATAAACTTTGATACAGTACCCGACAGAGGACCAAACAACATTTTGTCCGACCAAGCAAGCATTTTGCGACCCTGCAAGATAGCCAATATCTCCTAGAGATGCTAAAGTAAGGGAAAAAGGCCTTTTTTCGAATCACTCCACTATCAGTGGCTAGTCTTGCCAACTGGACCCTGTCAACAGTCGTGTGCGCTTTGAAATACGACCTTCTATGCTCCGTTTTCCCGACATCAACCATCCAACTCCTGTATAGAATCTAGTATTTCAGAAGCACAGACCTATTCTTACGACGGGCACTCACTGCTGCTGTTTGAGACACCAGTTATTCTTGATGTTCTTTCCTGTGTTTTATTGTTGTCAGTAGTTGTTGCCTGAGCGGTGTCGTCTACTTTTGAGAACGATGCGGGGGTCCATAATGGTGGTGCAGTATTGAAGTGAGCTCAACTGCGATAGGGCAGGGTGGCTGGCAAAGGAAGTATAGTCCCAGACACTGCATGGTCACAATCGAGGGTATAATGTCATCGAGGCAATTCGTTTTTCTTTATTGGAAGATCCATGCGCAAATGCGACGGAACGTGTCGTCCATGGGCTCGTGGACAATATGGCCCACGTTCAACATATTGTATGCCTTTTTCGTACAGATGTGTTTTACTCTATTTTCGGCGATATCGACAGGCCAAACATGTGCGAGTACCCTCACAGCGGCCCGAAGCGTTCTTTTACGCAGCCATCTATCGTGAATGCGGGAGAGCGTCCGATGGCAGGACCCGCAAGCTACTCAACAAACAGTTGTACAATGATGCATCGTTGCTATTTCCGTTTAGGCTATATGGAGCAGTCGCTGTATGTTCACTCTTGCAACTTTCGCCTCATGGATACTTTTTTAGGAGCAAAATAGCGGACAGTCTTTACCAACGTTGGCTGAAGACGGCAATAGGACGTGTTGTCTTTTCATTCAAGCGCTTAACGGTAATCTAGGAAGATGTGCTGGGCGAACGGATGCCATACCCGTGTCCGCCGAAATTCTCTGCATGAATCAGTACAACTATAACATTGAGAACTAAAGAAGCAGACCCAATCCACATATGGAGGAATGCTTCTAGGAACCTATGGATCGACCATATCGAAAAAAGGTGGGCCTCATAAGCAGTCGTAAAACAATAGAGCGATTGCGCCGTTTGCTAGAAAGACAGTTAATCTTCAACAGGACGTGCGACCTAGACCCTTTGCTCGATTGGCTATGTAGGCAAAAATATTGCGTAAATTTGTAAGCTATATAATATACCCCAATTTTATAACATGGATGAGTTGATATATTGGCAGTGGAACATATTTCGCATATAACATTGCTATGCTTACACATTTATTGCTTACTTTCCTTCAATTCAAACGATGTGCCGGGCGGTGCTTTGACGAAGACCCTATATCGAATAATTACTGTTATCAGATAATCGGTAGCCCAGTCTGCCGTTAAAGTGTACACTATCAAATTTGTCCAGCTACGATGTACGTCGAGTTCTACGCTTATGCCATGTCTGATCGCTATACGTGACCTTTCATCGTCACGCTTTATAGCGGACCGTCTTGAAAACCTCAAATAAAGGGGATGGAGAAAAGAAACATACTTTTTGTAGTTCTGTAGCATATGGTAGGACGCGAGAACCTACTAAAAAATATCGAGCTAAGGTAACCTTTTAGGCCTGGCTGGTTTAATTCAAATCCAGCACAGATATAGCTCACCGTCGGTTTTCGACAAGACCCACTTTTTTCGGTATTTAGTCATAGTTACAACGATTATTTAAGATGCTTGCAAGGTAATCACTCCCTTAGGAAACTTCATTTACACCTCAGCATTGCTCGCAAACGAAGTGTGTAAATGCGATATAAAAGCGAATTTTTTTGGTAAACTAGATTTACCTTGACAGTTTACCGCTCATTATTAAATGAGTGATAGCCTATTTGAACCTGATAATAATCAATAGGCAATTGATATGCAACACAGGCAATATAGAATAAACAGGCTCGAAACAATAGCGAGATAGGTTCAGAGTACATTGCCTCTATTACGCGCAAAGCGGGGCTACCACTTGATATGCGCCATATCAGTCGGGGAACTACAGTAGAGGCAATTTTCGCAAATTTGCGAACCCGTTCCCATAACACATCTACAAAGCCTAAACGAATTAGCTTAAATAATCGGACATTATACGTTCGATCTTTAAGGTTACAGGAGGCAAATTTACGATTTCTTTGCTTTGCTGATCGAATGTCCTCCACTTTGTGCTTTGCCTATGGCTCAGCAAAAAATGGTCAAAACCTTTAGACGGATGCGGGTATCGCCTCGTCGACACCCTCAAGATATACATAGACATCAACGAGGGCTTCGACAAGGCATAATCTCTCTTTAGTCAAAAAAAAGGGCGCCTTAGGAAGTCTCGACTGCGGAAGAATAGCGTAACAGGAGAGAACGGGAAACAGCTGTGTTTACCTATTAAAACACTCTCATTGTGCCTCCCCCATGGTACTAACGCTGCGATTTTAGAGTTTACAGTGAAGTAGGGGCCACGAGGCAGCGTCTGTCGAAGCGTTTAAGGAGCACTCACCCTAGGAACACACCAAAAAGGCGATGAGTTACCTCATCGCAGCCTTGCCTGCTCTTCAAATGACAACGAAGCATCACAAGGTGCGCGCACTATCTTCTAGATTTAGTCCAGTGCGGCTGTACCGTTGGCTTCTGTGCAGCTCGCGAAATCTAGAATCAAATACTGCCTTGGCGTCCAGTACAAGTAGAGTCTACGCCGAATCTAAAACAAAGTGGAGTCAAACGATCATCAAGCCTCCGTCGTCATGCCAACGAGCACAGTGCGCCTTCGTTACAGCGAATTGCTATAGAGGCGTTGGCGATAAGGGGCCCTCAAGATGAACTACCGACACGACGTCGGAGCTTCTCAGTCTGCTCAATCATTGTTAGCTGCAATAGGGTCGTCGGCGGGTATGGCAAGAAAAAAAGTCAAATAGAGAGAGATAGAGATGAACTGATGAATGTCCCGTGTCTTGGGCGCATTTCTCTGGTTCAGGAAATGGCGGGCAATGAAGAGTAAGCCAGCGGCAAAGGCCTAGCAACCAGCCCAGTCAAGGCATCTGCTCGGAACCGTTATAATACACCAGACCAACGACAATACGAACAATATTGGGGGCTTGGAATCGAGACGACGGATTGCTGTACCCACGCCCCCTCCGTATTAGTATTTAAATATGGACATGAACGCACATGTACATGCAAAAAATCGAAAATTCGTGCCGCGCCTATCGCGGGGTATGTAGCACCAGGGCCAGAAGCAATATGCATGATGACAGTATCTTCGACGAGCATAGAACACAATCGAGACCTAACAACGAGACGATAAATTCTCTCGAAGAAGGGGCCGCCGCACAAGGGACAGGATGACTCGTGTCTCGTTCACCAACTGGTAAACAGATCAATCTTGAACTGTACCCCTTTCTTTGACTTGTAGTTTTTGTTATCAAGGACGCCTTGATGTGGGACACGTTTATAAACGACATTAAAGGCTTTATACAGAGAACGGATGAAAAGAGGCGAAGATTCTAGATTGACGAAACGCAATCTGCTCCATAGGTTCTTAAAAAGCTCCCAACCTAAGAAATTCAGGAAGGGTTGAGTCATTATTCTTTGCAATTATTTAAACCGAACCGTACAGAGCTTTGGGCGTTTCGGCCACTACGTAAAAGGGACTCTATTGCAATACAATGACATAATTGATACATTTTTTTGTCCTCTAGCGCGGGCGTTCTACCGAAACATTTATTGCATATAGTCAACGGTATGAATTTCCAACCTATTTTGGATTCACTGTCGAAATACAAGATCGCTCATTCAGCTACAACCTTTAAAGTTAAAGCAAAAGCCTGAGCTCCATAATCGTCCTAGTGCAAAGTTATTCAAATCTTTTACTTTCTCTCCTGGTTTACCTCACACTACCAACTAAACGGGCGGGTAGACTGTTACCCCAATGGTATCACCGACACGTTTTCAAACCTCCAAGGATCTTCCAACACCTAGGCCGTGACTATTTTAGCTGCAGATCACGTGGCACATGCTGTCGCTAGGAGCGGTCCTTATTTCGTCATCTCGGAACACACGTTTTCGAAGCACTTCTGCAAACTGAGTGGACGTTTGCTGAATCGCACCGACAAGCGTCTTGGTAGGCTCAGCTATTTTTGCCATGTCGACCTCAGAACAGGTGATAGCCATCAAGCATCAAAGAATTTTTATTTTCTGGGTCAGAATCGTTATCGAAATACTATCGGTATAACGTGAACAGACTGTCCGTTTATTCTCATAAGTATAAACTATCCCTGTTTGATGAGCGTCGTTCAACCTCGATCTCTTCTTCTGTCGGACCTATATTACAACTTTGCCTGAGGTTCCACTACCCCGTGGCCCTCGGGAACATCGTAAGAGTGTTTCATATTCAGCTCGAGTTTTCTCGTTTATATCGTTCGCGCCACATAGAATTCTATCGATAATTGAGCTTCCTTTGTTATCCGGCTGCGTGTTGTAGCAATTTGAGACACCTTTGGTATAGGAACCTCAGTGAACTAAACAACAGACATGAGCCCATTTTGTGGACTGATAAGCACACCTCCCCTAGCCATATGAAGCTCCGTTCAAATGATGACTATTTCTGTTCTGTCTATAATAGAAGTATAGTAAGCTAGCAGGTATTGAGCAGAGCACTCGGGGGGACACTTGATTTGAATGGTGGATCGGTAATTAGTCAGCGACCTGTCTTACCGTGTACATCTAAAGTTGACTTTGACGCGTAGCTTACATAACAGTGGTCGTTTCTACACGTCTCTTGACTCCTGAGTTGATCAGCCTATGTATAATGACACGACGATGAACTAGTTAAAATTGACTCGAGCTCATCACCGGAACTTGGCTTACCACACCCGTATAAAATTAACATAACTGTCTTATCTTGTCAGTCAACGATACTCGTAAATATAAAATACCCATCTCTTTTTACAAGTGCTTATAGAGACGTACCCGAGAGGGTCATCGAGCCTGCGTCAGTTACGGTACATGTCGTTGAAAGCTGAGCGTTACCATTCATGACTACTGGTACGGAAGCGTTCACACGAACGTTGTTAAACCTGTTGTTATTATTATTATTATTATTATGACCTCTATGAGCACATTTAGTATAATCCTCACAATTGCCCGCAACTAGCCAAATAGCAAATGATGTTTGTTCTGTCGAATGCACACTTATATATATATATATATATATATACATATGTGTGCACTTGGAGTTTATTTATTTCTTACGGGATTGGTGTACGTGGTGAACATGTAGAATGCACCCTGTTATTCTGATACCGTGTCGCTCGTAAGCTGGTGCACCAGCTTGATCTGTGTCGGTTACAACAGGCGTCTCCCCAACGCTCCATTGTATAGAACACCCGACGTTTAAGATCAGCCCCCATTTCCTCTCATTGTAGGCGTTATCAGACAGCCTATATGCGTTTTGTGTCATAGCCGTACGAGGCCGGTGTCCATGGATGATATAGTAATCACCGGATGACTAAATACAAATGTGACGCATAACTACCCTTCAAATTGGTAATATTGGCGTGGTCGCGATGACGGAGCACTGGAGCTCTCGGCCATCGGACATGAAAGAAAAGACGCAAATGTTACCATTCAGGCTCAAATCGAGCTCACCTTGTTAGTTCATATAGCGAACCTTATTTTCATGTGTTTTTGTTATCAGTTGGACCTGACATGTGAACACTTTAAACAACCACATACATGACTGTTCCTTAAAGATCATAGAGTGCTTCCTGATAGGGGATACCGCAATTAAGTATGCCAGTCCCGCCACA
Organism: Varroa destructor; assembly: GCF_002443255.2. Classification (NCBI taxonomy): domain Eukaryota; kingdom Metazoa; phylum Arthropoda; class Arachnida; order Mesostigmata; family Varroidae; genus Varroa; species Varroa destructor. The sequence continues at coordinate 46,799,347 of NW_019211455.1, read as the reverse complement.
CTGGCTTGCTTTCGTCACTCATGACGAGTGTGCATCCCTTCACAATAGCAGTATTAGCAGCGGTTCATTGTGCATTCGTTGTAACGCGAAAAGAAATCGCCCTACGAAAGAAATAGGTGTATTTATGGATCCATGTCACGGCTGATTTACATGAATCAATTGTGATAGTAGAAGCGTACCATTGCATGAATACGTGTCCTTATCGATGGTTGACTGAACATCAGACGGTGTACTTCAATTGTTATATGCTTGACTGTATAGCCAAGAATAGAGATGTGCCAGCGTTTTTGCTCTCTGTGTGGAGTTATTCGGTGACCGGTTTTATTCACGCACGTATCAGTGCATTGTTAATCAATATCTTCAGAGATATGTTGCTAGATCAACTGTCCCTGTATTTCTTTTAATCGCTGCGTTGGACCTTTGCCTACGGAACGAACATGTCGGTCGGACGTCACTGATTCATTAGCCCAATGAACCTTACCATAGTAGCAACTTGAATCAAATCTAGATTTAATGCCCTAGATCGTTCTGAAGACTAAAGAAATCATTTATGGAACAGCATTAACTGAGCTTTTATAATAGCTGAGTTTCCTCGTCCTTCTATGATCTGACTGCCCACCTCGCCAGCAAACAAGGACTTCCTTTTACCTGGTCAGCATATACACTACGATAGTTTGACACGAGATAGTTTCGGAGTGACTTCTTCACCCCCAAAATTGACGAACACCGTCAGACTCCCGGCTTCCGCCAGAAATAGCTAATAAGAAACAGCCGTAACAGCCCATCGTCTAATAATACATCAGCTAGTTGCCTGTATTTTTTAATCCTCCTGTCGTCTCTAAACATGTTCATATTAGGCATCTTAGCATGAAACCCATCGGCCTGGACATCGAAGAGATAAAGTGGATATTTATGGCCTGGTCGATGTTGCCCGTTACTGCCTACCGCTACTGTTCCCGTAGAACGCCTAACAGTTCTACTGAGGACGGTGTTCTATATACGTCACCTGTCGAGCACCGTTAAGGACGACCTGTCTCTTCTTTCTGCTCCACGACGACCAATCCAGCACCGTAGTCGTCATCGGGGTCGCCAGTTGCGAAAGACTCAGCCGAAAGAGACACTACTCACATCAACAGCCGCGTTACCAGCTTCAGCCGCCGTTAGTCAGACGACCGTCAAAAAATCGCCCCTGCCTTTTGTATACGACGCGAACACTTATCGCCGTCTCGGCATGATCAGCCATTGGTCCATATAGATCTTCTGCGATTCTGCACGCCGTTTCAGTTCTCGTTTGTCTCTTCGGCGTTCTATTCGCGCGCGTCACCTGAGCTTCTGCTACCAGCACAACCACAATCATCATCGTCATCAGCAGCAACAACAACAACATCAGGTGCAGCATCGAGACAAAGAGCTGAAAATCGAATAGGGTCTGATAGCAAGGGTGACCTGTATACATACGGTAATATCGTTCACCCGTCGTTACACTTGACTGGTCGTTCGTCTCCAGTTAGGTACCGTGTCCCCGACGAGCGGCCCGGAGCCAGCCTAAATCGACTACGACCGAGACACTAAGAACAACTTCGAAAGACTCCGAAAAACAACCGTCTATATCAGTAGTGGCTGGTGGCGACTAGCTACGATGCGTGGACGAAGATTGGCTTACTCATTTTTAGACCCGATGGAGACTGTGCAGATCTACGAGCAGAAATTACGAGGCAGTAGCCAGAAGTGGTCGGCGTACAGAACAGACTAAAAAACCGAGATGGAAAGTATAACTGAGAACGAATTGCAGAGGAAGGCAACGCTTTCGAGAAGCGACGAGCACTACCGGCGACACGGCAGTCGCCATCGCGCCAACTAGAAACTGAGAAAGACTAAAGGCAAGAGAGACGGAGAGGAAAGTAGTGCCCTTCGAATGAAAAGGCGATAGATATCGTTGATCGGTTGGACCCTGTAGATATATGGATGCACGTAGACCGTATCAAGCTGGGGTGATTTTAACCAGATACAACAATTACATTTCTAGTCTACTAACTAAGAATTACCATTAAGACAGAACGAGTGTTGGGCAGCTACAGGCGACGCAGGGTAAACGAGTGACGAGTCACGACTAACCAACGATAATTAATACACAAGATATTTAATAAATGATATACTTTGTCGTCTCATACGGAGCCGTTTCTTACTGTCGTTGTGCTAGCTTCCTGTATCTGTACTGGCACGCAGCGCTCATCAGCAGGGTGACGAGAAATACGGCTTTTATGAAGATCGTCATCGTTAGCGCCGTTGACATTACCCGTTCCTGGTCTCTGTTGTAAGGGCTAGAAGAAACCAAGTTCAACTTCGACCCTGTTTTCGTAATCAGCCTTTTTTGACCCATCCATTGTCCGTTGTACCAGAGTGTACCAATATATACCAAAGTGTACGAAGCTGCAGTAGGGCCTGTGCCAGCGCGATGAACAATTCGTCGGCTCACCCGAACCTTACATCATCACAACTAGGCTATTAGTGAGACGATTTTTACGCATGTTGCTATTGCCACCGTGATTAGTGCCATAATACGACAGCCAACCTCATTGGCATCAGCAGCGGCTTCAGCTATCAAGTATCGGCACAACAAATCGCTTAAGCACAGCTGGACTAAAACCATTTGTCTCCGGCAGGTTTGCTCGAGCCAATAGCAGTAGTCCGAGGTTAACAACACACGAAGCAATCGGCTCGATGGGCCGATGAGGAACTGAAAGCAAAACTAACCGATGAAAAGAAAACTAGCGCAGAGTGACGCCGTTGAGCTCGACCAGACCCCGCTGACCTCGACGCTGGTGAACGACGTCGCCGATGGTGGCGAAAAGCTCCGAAAAAAAATGACAGACGGGTCCACCTGGGCGCACCTGTGCCTATTAATTCGTTCGTTGTCTGTCTCATAGAACGTTAGGCGTTTACTGGTCCCTAGTGAAGAGGGAACGTCGCCTGACTTCGTTGTTGTTCCCTCTTTATTCTTCGTCTTTTTGGTTTTTCTGCTCGCCTTTCGTTCGCTTGTCTGCCTTGTCTAACGTCCTCGTTGTCCGTTGCGCACTTGAGATCGGTCTGTTATCTTCTCTTTCTGAACGTCTGTGCCACACTTCAGACGTCATGAGTTCTCCTCTCTCTCGCTCAGACACTCTTGGCTTTTGTTAGTTAGCCTTTGTTTCGCTTGGCTTGTCAAATGAAAGGCGGACAAACAAACGATAAACATGTGTCGACTACTCAGACGACGACGTTAACTGCGATGAAGATCAAATCACGCTTAGCTCCAATCAAATAAGATCCAGTGAGTGAGAGAGAGAGAGAGAGCAAGCGCGCCTGAGCACCCGGAGCTCGAAGCCTCGCCGGCTGGTCACCCCACCCCGTCGTTTGACGCTCCACGACTCGCCCCCGCTTAACGCTAGCCAATTGTGTTCGGGTCATCGGCTCAACGTACATCTGTCCCGAGCCCCATGCCCCTGGGATGAGGGGCTGTCTGGAGCTATTATGTATGCACGTGGGTGTGTACGCGTGCGTGTGAGTGTCGTGTGGGTGTCTGTGTGTGTCTGCCGCATCACCACAACCCCAAGCAATAATAACTACTTGTCCACCGCCTTTCACCTTCTATTCGAAACGGGTTTTGTGTAACGCTTACATCTGGACGAGGGAATGACAAATAATATTGCTGAAGGTAAATGGCAAATTAGTCGCAAACTACCCACTAATCGATTGTCCCCGACCAACGGTAATCAACGTTAAAGGGGCAGCTTCGGGCTGACGTCGTGCTGATAGACTGAAAAGAACTGGATAAATAACATCAAGCTGCAGCAGGAACAGCAATACACAATAGTCTGGTCACATTGGATCATGCGTATTGCGTAGTATGGTATATATATATATATATATATATATATATACACCATATATATTCGTGTATATATATATATACATACATATTCGAAGACGGCCGCGTCTGTGATGCTTTTGTTTGTATCCCCCCCTTTTTTCCTATGTCCTTACCGTTGTTGTCGGTTGTTTTAGACGATGGCGACCCGAAAACTTGTATTTGACCAGAGCCAAAATTAACAAAAATAGGGGTCGAAATAACTAGCCTTTTGGTAATTAGTTAAGCCTTAACACTTCAAATAGCAATATAATATATATCTGACGTAATTATATTAAAGGTGATCGATTGCTTTCGCCCGTACCGATCAGTTTCTGTTGCCCCGTTACTAGCTTTGGTAGCAGGCGTACGAAAAAAATTAGCCGTTCGTCGAGGAACACCAAAAAACAGCAGTATAGAAATTAGGTCGAATCGAAGAAATAATCTTGCGCATATGCCCCTGTCCCGGGGGCTGTTAACCTTGACTTTTCTGTTTTGTCTTTGCATGGTCTCATGTCTTCATCTTGGGTTGGCCGACACAGTTAAACTATGAAAAATGGCAACAAAAGACAAGACTGTTGGGTTTAAATGATTGGGCTATATGCGACTACCGAACGTATATATGACTCTAAAAAATGTCAGGTTTTCTTGGCAGATCTACGTCTCGAAAATCTGCATTTCGTATTCGGCCTGCTGGTCCATGTTCACAGCCGAAGTGTAATTCCCTCACGAGGACCCATTAGTTACAGACTCATAAATTACACTTCTTCGAAGCGTTTCGTTGTTCTGACGTCCAATATACTATATGTCCATATTAGTTTGTTGAATCGCCCGATCGTCGCGTTAGTCGGCTATATTCCCGTTACTTTTTTGCTCGAATTTGCTAGCTCCCCTTTATTTTCGTTTGTGCACTTCCCGTCCCAATGCTGTTCAAGTTCACAGACAGATCTACATGTCTTTCTATCTCGTTTTTTTCGCCATCTTCAACAGCTAGTCAACGTTTTCAGGTGTGTCCAGTCGTTCTGACCGAACCATTACCACCGAAGCCAGAGCTTCTTGATCGCCTGTTCGATGAACAAGTGGGCCGTAAGGCCATCGTATAGTGCATAGAGAGAATTAGTGTCGTAATGGCCTATCGAGGTTGCTGCTCACCACCCAACTAATGGTGATTGTGTGACTGACAAACACTAAAAGCTCGGCCAAATGCAACCTGTCTTCATTGCTTCGACTGGAGACGCTCCTGCCCTGAGCAACGTCTTTTTTACGAATGTTGAAGGCGTTCCGAACAACTATATTACCAGGTCGAACTATGAAAAGTGGCAACAGAAGACAAAACTGTTGGGTTTCGATGACTTGGCTATATGCGACTGCTGAATATATATGACTCTGAAAAATTTCAGATGTTCTTGGCAGATCTACACCTCGAAAATCTGCATTTCGTATATAGAATATATAGGACTTATGGCGTGTAGATATGACGCCTGAAGGACCTTAACACGGCCAGCCATGTTTTGTATCCACTAGCCGCAGACGTTTTTTTCTATAAACTATGGCGCAGCTAAACCTAACCAAACAGAATTCCTCCAGTTTATTAGTTTCTTGTCCTTTTTTTTCGGTTTCCCTTTTTATTTGTTAGGCGATTCGCAGCAACCGGCTTGTATTACGTTCAATATCGTTGTAGTCTTGTGGCTTTATGAGCCAATACCTCCTGGACTCCACCACAGTGGCCGGCCACTGATTGGCTGCAGTTTGCCCTCTACTTCGTTCCTTGACGCAACTGGCCTTCTACAGAGCTATCGCCACGCCCGATGTAAGCACTACGCGGTGCTCGCTACTGACGGACGACGATCAAGAAAAAGAAAATGGTGATTACGGCGACGCCGATGATTTTGCTGTTGCTGATCATCATCGTCGTCGTCGTCGTCGTCGTCGTCGTCGTCATGAGCAGCAGCAGCAGCACTCTGGCGATGGTGAAGATACATTTTGAGGCGAGTGGCGCGGTTTCTTTCCCAAGAGGCCCCCTAACGGTTAGCGTCTTTACGCTGAGACGGCCACCGCCTCCGCCATCTTGAACATGCGCTTGTCTAGAGATAACGCAGCAGTAACAACGACAACAACAATGATAACAATACCACAATAGCAGCAGTTTTCGGGCTGTTGCAGGCACACCTGAACGGCTCTAGCAGAAGCAGCTCGGCTTCGGAGAGGTCTAAAAAACGATAGAAGTTCAACAGTGCAGTAGTGTGAGCGCAAAATGAGGGGGGTGGCGGTGTGAGCCGAGACCTGGGCTGAAGCGAAACCGATGATTATAAAAGGACAAGTGACCTCATGATTTGTGTGTGTATTTGTTTAAGTGTGAGAAATATCACGATAGAGGTATTAAGATCGAGAACGATCGGGGAAGGGACGATACGAGTTGGTGGCGAAGCTAATAGCGAGTGATGATTATGATGATGGCAATGGTCATAACGATGAAGAATGATCTAGGAAAAGCCATTGCGTTTTTGCTGCGAGAGAGAACCTGGCAAAAACAGCAAATACGTGAATCGTTATTAAACATGCACGTAAAACCAATCATACTCAAAGCCTCACGCACCTGCGTGCACCACATACTGTACTTGCGAGGGCCAGTTTAGGAAGTTGGCTGACACTCAATGGTCAGTATTTGCTTCTCTATAGTTGGTTCCTTTTGACTTTTACATGGCGTCTTACGTTCGATCGTGATACTTTTCTCTGGTAAAACTTCCCTTTCTAATGTGCAGGTTTTGGTAATGCGATTTTTCTTATTCTTCTTCTATTTGTTGGTGGGTTAAGTTTACGTACGAAGGTGCACGTATTTGTATGTGTATATGCGTATCGTATTAGGTTATCGATTGATTATTGCGCCCACCCAATGGCTCATTTGCGAAATCACTTCAGGGTTGTTAGCTGTTGAGTCCAATTGACGCTTCCGCGTCTGAGCCTTTCCATGAACCGCTTCTTTTTATCCATACATCATATTCCTTGGCCTAACAGTCTTTATTTCACCTCAGGCTTTTCTGTGTATGTATGCCTGTATTGCTTCAGTCTAATCGAAATTGAAATTTTTGATAAACATGGACTATACGGGCGCAAGCCAAATCGAAATCGTTGAAGAAGCCATTAAGCGCTAAAAAAGAGAACGACAGGTAAAAGATACGAGCATCGGAAAGAGCATTGGAAAGCCTGTACGAGCGACGACATCAAAACGGAAACATCGGGATCACGCGAGGGAAACGCCGAAGACGACATAGAAAAGTGGCGGCAACGCCCGGTTGATGGCAATTGTAGTTATGAGGTCGACTTCTGCGGTGGCGGTGTTTAATTCGAATTTATTCCTCGACAACAACGAGAAGATTGCGAAGTGGCAGAAGAAGTGGAAGAAGTACGGGGGAAATTTCAGCTCCGGTTGCCTCTTCAGGTCAGGTGGCCTACTATATTCGAATGCTGCTGCTAGTAGCCGCTCGGCCATACCAACGATCGCGAAGTGATCTACGTGTGTTGCAGATACACGTAGATTATGTGTCCGTGTGTGCTGGTGTGTGTACTATGCATACGTGTGAACACCTGGTCGTCTATCCGTTGCTCGGTCTGTCTGATTAGATGGCCCTCAGAGCGAGCTGGTCGAAGCCATCAAGAGAAATGAAGTTGCTGAAGACGTTTCGCAAGGTCAGTTGACTTGTGCGGCTGTAGCAGACGATTGTCGTCGATGTTGTTGTTGTTGTTGTAGGTCGCGAGTTATCCGCCACTACTACTTTTCACCCGCGGTCATCTGTTGACGCAACGTTTGTGCGCTTTCAGTGGTTGACACTGCTTTGGGCGGCGGCATGTGCTGTTCCTGGTGATTTTTGCTCTGTTTCTAATCCTCGATCTTCATCTTTGTCGGAGCCCTTGTGACATCTTGTCGCCGTCAAGAACTGATGGAAAGCGTGTGGCAGAGCTGTATTTACGTAATATGGAGCGCAGTACGCAAGAGTTTTCTCTTTGGTTTCTTTGTGTCTGTTCTTGTTGTTGAGCGAAGTTTTTGATGGCTAATGTGACATACGGGACGAACGATAGACATGAAGTCAAAAAAAAAAAAAAAAAGGCCAGAAACGAAAATTGACAGATTGAGCAGACGAGTTCGACCAACAGCTTGTGCTGATATTGTGTTGGCGGTTGTTACCGCGTTGTTTATCAAAGCTTTGTCAGCGTATACTGTCGCTGTAAATGTCATTCTGACGATATTGATGTTTTTTACGTTAGTGTTACTCGATTCTTCTTGTCTTTATATTGGCTTACCGTGTACCGAGTCGCTGACAGGTGCCGAACACTCGGAGGCCGTTGAAAGTAGTTTATCGTTCAGTAAGAAGTGCAATAAAGTATAATGATCATAACGATTCTAATCTTACACGGTAATAACATTAGGGGGCAATTATTATAATGAAACAGCAGTAACGAATAGATAAATGATTTGTAAAAGAAGGAAACAAAGATCACATGTTCAGAGATGTATCGTAGCTGCGATCTGCACTCTTGATGGCATGGTCAGTGCAAGGAGGCGCCTGTTCATCCTGCTCGTCCTAGCTTCCGCTATTACTTATAAAACCGTCAGACTTAAATTTCTCAATATAAACATAGATATAGAAAAATAAGACTAATCCTGTTGTGTTGCGTTACTTGTACCTTACGCTAGGCGCCGATAGTGCCTTTCGCTATTGCGAGCGTCCACTTTGGCGTTGTTGACGACATGTTTATGTTGAAGAATTATAGAGGTGTTGAGGTTAGCGGACTTATGTCTCACCTAAGTTACACATGTCTCTCTGAAATATACTGAACATGCTCATTTTAACTGTCGGTCGTTATTGTTTCATTCATTTATTAACAAATATGGAGCAAGTTATATATATATATTTCATAATTGATGCTTTGTGATTAAGACTGACAGGTAGCAAAATTTCAATTTGTACATTACCCTTGTCAATATATTCAATCTGACGAAAAGACTTGGTTTTTGGCCAGCTCCTGGCCTAGAATGTTTCCGCACTTTCTGCTCTAGAGCCCTTTTGGACGTTACCACGAACATCGTGAGGCGCGCGCTAGGTTCAGTGTTTTTTTTCATCAACATTATAAACAAGCTTAATTAGTTGTTTTGTTGTATGTTGTATATAAAAACAATTATAAGCCGTAAACGAGGTTTTATATTTCCTGCCGATCACCGCCAGCTATTCTGACTATTGGCCTATTAGGCCATATATAATTCTAGTAGTAACGATTGTTTGTACATTACGAAACAGAAACCTATAGTTGAAGATCTGAGCCATCTAGAAATAAACTCATTCATCTGCTATAATTTACAGTGCAAAATATTGTCATGTATCAGAGCTTTAAGTTCGTGATATAAGATGCCATTTCTATGATAATTAAACACAATTCTGTGGAGACATTGTCTGCTTGGTCGATAAGACATTATTCATTCAAATATAACTTATTAAGTTAGCTTTTTCGTTTTACTTCTTAACCTTCGATTACCTGTTATTCAGACTATTCCCACCATTATGAACTCTGTTTTCGTTACATGTTAATCGAACTAGCATGAGAATTGGCCTGATAATGTTTCATGTTTTCAGGCCCGAAGCGTTCTTCCTTTAGTGTTCCTTCCATCTACGACATAGACGCACACGAGCAGCAAATAGGTATGTATAGTAGTAAAGTTTTGTAGTTATTAGGATCAGTTCATTCTTCAGAGCTCATTGTAAACATGCGCCAATTTACCTTGTAATTGATCTATTGAGCACTCTTTAGTTGAGTAATGGATACCTCCCCTCGTGAAATATTTGTGTTGTCCATAGTGACTTTTCACTTACTTAGAGCTTAGATAGTTCCTAGCCGATAGGCCTTGTTGCTAAGTTTCCTTATTGTTAACTATCTAGGCTGTGAACAAAGCACGACACATAGATACTCAGCTTCACTCAAAAAAAAACTCGTGAGACCACCCATTCAATCAACCACTGCTGATTAATGTTACCTAGTCAGCCTCCTTCCGAAAGTAGCAGCGCATCACTGGGACGAGAGACACACGCTCTAGTCCGGTATCGCCTCGTTTGTGCGTTTTCTCTTTGAATTTACACAAATGAACTCCGAGTGCTCCGCTCGTTCCGATCTCATCGCGCAACGGCAAATGAGCTAAAGTCGCTGCGAGCATGGTGAAGTTAAGTTCCTGACACTAACAGTCTTCATCTCATTGCAATTCGTTTTGCTCTTCTTCAGCAGTCCCCTCTCTCCAGGGGATTTCACCCCACTGGACAATTCAATGAGGTGGCAAACTTTTGACACAATTACGATGGGCAATTGGGCTCAATTGGAGTTCGGTTTTCCTTCACCCGTACCTCGCGTTGTGAAAGGACATAGTGAGAACAGACATGCAGAAGAACTATCACCGGACTGGGGTGCGAAACTGTGAGACGCGCGTCCGTCTACCCAAAATACAAAGAGCAGACGAAGGTCACGGTCGCGGCGGCAGTTCTTTCTAGCGAGTGACCTGAGTTCGCCGACGAAGTTGGTAGGCGTCAACTCTAGGTGTGCTGTCAGTGAAATGAAAAGTTTTTCTCAAAGGGCTCTTTCCCTCTTGCCTCTCAGGTTGCTGAGAGTCAGTCGGTTAGACGATTTGGTGACAGGGTCACTCGTAGAGAAAGTAGAGGGATATATCCCTCTACTTTTCTTAGAGAGGGTATCCTGTGGAGATACTCGTGTCTTCACCTTTCTCACCGCATCCGCAATAGCGCCTGCCTATCACCAGGGCACCGGTGCTCACACAGGGGCCCCCCATTTTAGAGCGCGACTCTCCGATGCAACTTCCCTCGAATCTGTGATCTGAAGTCCACCAGCATATCGGCGAGAGAAAGAAAGGAACTGGCCACAAAGGACGAAACTGCACAAATTGCGACTCGCGAAGTGCATCGACCACTGGAGTGTCAAGGTGGCGAAATTCATGTTCTGAGAGTACGAGAAAAAATAAAGAGCCAGGCTCAGGGGTTTTAGAAAACATGAGGAGTAGAACGAGTCGAGGAAGCGGAAAGGACGATGCAATCAGAAACATATTGTTTAACCTCCCTCGCCGCCGTAGCTGGTGGCGACAGTGGGAAATTTGTTCGTATTTCCGAAGCGACCTAACCAGAAACAGTAATAGTCGCATTGCGGTGTTCGTAATGGGGTAGTTGGGATAGGTCGTGGGATAAATCAGTGCTAGAGTTTGGTGAGTGCGGTGGGAAGTTGAACGAATGCGGGGGCAACTCATAAACACTTTGGGTAGGAGCCCGTAAGTCTTTTCAGTAAGCCGCAATCAACTTAATAATCAACTCGTAATTTTAGCTGGTCGACTATACTTTTTATTGCTTGTGATAAAACATGTTGGCACAGCTTAGATAGGGCTACACAGGTTAGCCATAATTAATAAAATTTATTTATCGCCAAACCCTAACACCATTTAAACTATGACTAAAGTTGCACTATCAGCTAGCACAAGAAAAACGTCTAATCACACTACAAAAACCACGTACTAAATTTACACTTAACCCCAGTGATTTCCTTGGCCATTTCGGTCAATGCGCTTAAATACCCTTGCAGTTGCATCGTTGTCTTTATTTACCTATAGCAACAGAAGTTGCCATTATAAGTAACATTCTCACTTCACCAGCTACATTGAAACACTGGCTAATCGAAGATGGTATCATCGTAACGTACTTCATTGTTGAGCTAGGGTATGCTTCATTCTGCATGGATAGATGTACTGGAAGCGAGGTTACCAGGAGTATTCGATATTGGCAATCGTCATGAACCCTAAACCCACTCTCGGCGGACTCTGCTCAGGGGTCTATTAGGGGGTTGGCCGGCAGTGCAGGCAATTGCAATTGTATTCGCTCGCTTGTCTGCCCGGCGGGGTGGCCTGGCTCGTCTAAGTGGTCGCAGTTCGATCTTCTGTCTCTCCAGAGTTGCTCGTTACCCTATACCGCAGTGTGAACTCCAGCTCGCTCCCTGTTATTCGCTGCCCACCATACACATCGCATAGACTACAGTGATGCACAGCTCCGCCCACATACACGCAATCACGTGAGGACAAAGACGCATCCGTGCACCTTTTGGAGAGCAGACGCCTGCGGCAGACGAAAATGTGGCAGTGGCAATAGCCGAATGTTGCGCGCAACCAATACCAGCGTCTAATGGTTTCAACACGTTTGCCTTCCTTTTTGAATGCCGACGCTCCCAAATAGAAAAAGAAAAGCAGGGGGAGGGAGAAAGCCAGCGAAGGGAAGATGTAGAAGCTTTCGTTTTCTGTTAAGAACTCCTTCCGTGTGCCATTGCGCAACTACGCAATTGTGTAGTACATCGTTCACTATACAACTACTCTCCTTCGACTACACCTTCAATCCGATTTATCAGCATGGCTCCCTCCGCGGAGCTGCACTCGGTCTCTGTGAGTGCACATGGGAGTTGGGCCGGATCGGACGCATGGCGCGTGCTAATATGGGAATGAATTGAAACTCGCAGTCTGCAACAACTCTGTGGATTGGTAGAGTAGTGATGTAGACAGCAGGGCTGGGGAGCAATGACTACCGCAGAGAAAAGAGCGGCACGCGTAAATTCTCTTGGGCTCCGAGGGATCGGCATTGACACCAGTAAAAATGTTGCAACATTCTCACACAATGAGGATAAGCAATCTGGAGGCCTGTTTCTTCGTTGCCTGTACTTCATGAAGTCATTAAGTTGTTGAGGTGCAAATTCACTGCTAACTTGTAATTTTAACGTGTTCAATTGGTGTCGGAATAGTAAGTAGTTGTTAAAAAAGACCAGATTTTTAGCAACGACTATGCGTTTGTATTTAAGAGGCTTGAAAATGTGCCTCGGAATGACTTTTAAAAAATTGTATTTAATACGTAAACACATACATCATTTATTGGTCTTCACAAAGAGAAGAAATGCCATAATGTCAACAATTCTTAGAGCATTTAATTTACTTCGTTGCTAACCAGTATTACGATTAACCAGTAACAAATGTAAAAGGTCGTATCTACCACAAAGTTCGCACGCCGCTTCAAGCCGCTGGTAGATCGGAGGCTCCGTTAGAGTTAGCGAAGTGAAGAAAGTCAGTCTGAAACATAGATAGCATACGCGAAATATAAAACTCGCCGCCACCTTCTAGTTCGGTACGAATTATGGTATTACCTCACTCGTAGAGGGATGAGATGAGCCAATGTCTGGGGGGGGGGGGGGTGGATAGGAACAAAAAACTCCCAAACGACTTGTTGCTTGATATCCTTCACATAGCTTTACCATATAGGCTGCTGCAGTTATCACTACCAAATACTCTGTAGAACTACTCAGTCAAATCGTGAGAATTTGGCGGTGCTCCACATACACACGGGAGCCGTTGCCAAATTGGACACGACAAACTCACCACGGACCCGGCGGCGGCTCCGCCAAAATGGAAGGGTTAACTATAGCAGAAAAAAAAAGTAGAGATTATGACAGGAAACTGGAGTGTCGCCCAGGTCCCACCGGAACCCTCGCGAGAAAGACAACTGTGAGTAAAGTTGGGGGGGGGGGGGTGATGCCAAGCACGGAAGGGGACAGAGTGTATGCCTTTTTAAATGTCCAAATGGACCCGTTATCGGCACTGTCGCCGCTGCTGGCACAACTTCCTTGGGGAAATGTGCCAGTTTGCGCTAGCTCATTTACGCTATTTACAACCGTTCGCATCGAAAAGGAGCAGCCGCGCCTCGATGAGTTGTGGGACTTCACAGTGATGCCCTAAGTGACGTGGTAACAGTGGCGGCAGATGGTACAAGCGGAACGTTGTTTAGTGGACGAGGATCTGGTAGGTGGGGCGTGGGAGTTCGCCATATCGAAACATTCAGTTCAGCTGCATGCCTGTGTTATGCATTAGCTTCAGTAGGGCTCACTGCGTGCTATTTTCAGTGTAAACATTCAGTGGCTGATATGAAGGAGAGCAGCGGCCGCTAAGAAGGCTGGTCAATGAAAAAGTACGGGCAGCCTTGAAGGGATGACATCTGGCGTCAGGAGTAGCATTGTCAGCAGCAACAACAACAACGTTAAGAGATGAGATTGAATTATAAGTAAATAGTTCAAGCAAAATTACATCTAAAACAAGAGGTAACAGTAATCATGAAAAAGTGATGATTATGATTTTAACAAAGGTATCTGTCTGCTAAGGTTGGTCAATATATGATTTGATGGCACGTTCAGCTAAACGCAAGATAACGATACAGCCATGACGGCAGAGTGGACTGAAGTATAAATGGATCAACGATTATGGATTTTCTACAGTATAAAGATAGATAAATCAATGCCTATTCCGTGTGTCGGTTTCTTTAAACGATATGTTAGATTGTCACGGTTGAAGCATACGGCCGCGGAACTTCTAAGTTGTAGCTCAGGGTCCAGTTCCAATACATCGTTTCATCAACCTTTCTCGACCAGCAGATGGTGGACATGTCGATTCAATCTTCGGATTTGATCTAATCTCAACGGTATACCTACCTAATAGCTACTGTCCACGCCACTCAGTTCTTACGGCTCATCATTCATTAAAGGTTGGTTATGCTTCCACACTGGCTGAAGTGAATTTCACTATTAGAAGCACACTATTACACTGGCAGACGCAATCATGAAACAACGGTAAGAAACCAAACACGTTTGGAGGCGTCTATCACACAACTCCAACGGCTGATCCCTGATTTCATCAACCTCGTTTCATCGGCAAACACAAGAGCTCACCACGGCGACCGTGACGTTCCTCCACCTTGAAACTCGCTATAGCTATAATGATCCCACTCCTTCGAGTGAAAAGCAGGCAAATGGTAAGCCATTGCGAAACCATCTCGTACCCCTTGACAAGCTCATCAGCGCCGGAGACACATCAACCGCGTTTAATTTTCGAAGACAAGATGACCCGTCAGCTTCAGGCGCCGATCCAATCCTAGCTCGAAATTCGGCCTCTCTGTTCATCTCATCTGATCTAACCGACTTTACTATACGGACCGACCAGTTCGACTCTCCGAGAACCCTATCCGTGTAGCCCGTCCGAATAAATCTCAGAACGGTATGCCCAAAGGCAGTCGTCGTCGTCTTTGCTACACCCCTGTCTCGTGTAGTCGATTCAGCTCATCAGCAGCTTTATCTCGCTGCCTGTTCATTAGCTGTTTTAAATATGCACGCGCCTCTCATCTCAACTTGAAACTCTTTTGACGATCCGCCAAAACGCGGCCTGACCGTAACCCAGCTGTCCACCTCACGTGCCCTCAGCAAAGTACTGCTGATCTACTCCCTCATCACTATTATCATCACCATCGCTTCCATCATAAAATTGTCTTAACAAGGCTAGATCTCAAAGTCTACCTCGGAGTATTTACTTGAAAAAGTCTGCTAGTGCCAAAGTTTCTGCTTGCACTCCATCCTAAAGGTAAGCATATACCACATTTGCCAGTGCTGCTTACCCGCTGCTCCTCAGCTATAGCAAGCGTACCAGGGGCGTGATGTTTCCACCACATTAGATCAAACAAGGAAAAGAAGAGGAGTCATTGGCTGCAGAGTTAGATAAGTTAGTTCGCACTGAGCGGACGCCTGTTGTACCCCCACGTCTGGGAGTTATGGTGGCAGTACTTAGGTGTTTGGCAAATCGCGTGCAAAAGTTCAAAAGAATCTTTGTCTAGACGGTAGTTCAGAAGGCACGGAAGTTACAGCCTCGCTCAGAAAAGAGGGAGGTAAGTATTACAACGCCTGGTGAACAAGGAAGCGTTGAGCGGTACAACACCAGCAACAGAAACTGGATATTTCAAATACAATACGCATCGCCTCTAAGAACAATCACCTCAGTTTAGGATAAAAGCATACTACCACATTGGCTCCAAAAGTAAACCCATGAACGCCTGACCGATTTCACCGCATGGAGGTCGCTTTGCTTCGTTGTTGTACTACGCCCCTTCTTTCCCCCGCCTTCCGCTTTGTACAACACGCGTACATTTTGAACCCAACACGATCTGACCAGTCCTGATAACGACGTACAAACACACACACACACACACACTCTCGAAGACTCATTAAAAAATAGTAAAACTATTGACTTCAACACGCTATTCCCTATGCTCGGCGAAGCCATTGTCTCGACACGGTACCAGCTGACTTGACGACGGCGACTAATAGCAGAATTCGCTAAGAGTCACCAAAAAACTTGAAATCCAGTGTCGCAGTCCAATGTAGCAAAGTATGTAGACACAATCCGTCTATCAACGTTCTCGACACGCCTGGTCTGGCTTACGCCAGCCTTTAGATTGCTCATCGCTCACCGTTGCTGTAGATCGTAGGCCTTAAATAGGCAATAGACCTGTGAATTAACACACCGCGTTCATGAACTCTCAGTGGCTTAGCTAGCTGGTAAAGCTTTGCCTTGAGGACTTGACCGAATGAAAAGGTTTTCATGCCATTTTAAAAGTAGCCGGAAACAGGCGGCTGCCAAAAATAGGTAGTTTCTCAAGCGTGATGTGTGGTCGAGGCCTGCCTGCCTGCCTGAGATTGTACTTAGAAAACATTTCTACTTTCAGTCACAGCAGCTTACAGGGATCCGAGCAGCAATGGTTGTAGCAATGGCAGGGGGGTGTTGGCAGTTGTCGTCATTGATGTCGTCTTGCGTGCGGACACAATTCGATTGGCCATGGCGCCGTGGCCCAGTGGGCGCGAACCACAGACTTACACAGAGGTTGACACCAGATCAGTACAGACCCACTGTAGGTATCCATCAGCATAAGCTCCAAAGCAAATCGCAGCCCGAACCACTCCGATATATAGAAATATGGAGAGAGTGAATATCAGTGGAAGGGCGTAAAAGATCTCTACCCGCCATGGGATCTTTTACATAGCGCATTCAGGGCAAAACTATTGAGACGCGGTCAGGGGTTTAAAGAGTATACATTTACCTCGGTGAGAACCGGCGAACGGCGAAGAAGTCTGTGGTGAGACGTGCGAGAGCGCAGCATCGATCAGACAATTAAGCCAGCTCGGGCCGCTGGGAACATTCAATGGGAACATTGCCCGGTAGATCTGTCTGACTCAAGATTAAGTGTCAGTTTTTAGGCAGAGGACGAGGGCAGTAAAGTTAAACCCGCTTCTGCACTATGTGAGTAGATTGGACCCGTACGGTCGGGGGCTTGGTGCAAAATACCACTAATAGACCATCTGTCGGAGATAATTATGACGTTGCTTCTCGAGTACCAGCGCCTAGTGAGCACACTGACGGCAAATGAACTGCAAACTGACACACGACATTGACGATTGATGAAGCTGCTATTTAAAGTTGGATAGATGTTCCATAATCAACATGAACACGTGCTTTAACAACGGCCGCAACAAAGTTGCCGCCAGATCTATCCGAACTCTTCGGAGTCCGCCTAAGCCGGGTGGCATACGCCCTCACTTTTAGCTTGTCATCATCTCTATAATCATCATCAGTGTTTCTTTGGCTGATCTTTGTGTACTATATATCTTTCTGCACCCTCACTATGTCAGCTTCGCAAGGTCTACAAGCAAATGTGTCAATTGAACGCAGGAAAGATCGCGTGTCTATTTGTATGTATTTATAGTAGGTGTTTGTTATCGGTAGTAGTTTCGTCGACTAAATAGAGCCATTACAGGGCCTTATTGTTATTGTTGTAGAATCGAAGAACGAGCAAAATGCTCCAGAGTATCTATCTAGAATATCACCATAGTGCTGTCCAAGTTCTGGTTACTAAGCCAAACGAGCCTCAGTCAAACGACGGGATTTTCGAAACTAGCCCTACTACCACTACTGGTCGAACTGTACCGCTATAGGCTGACGGTATGAATCCGTCTATTTAGTCGGATCTCGCTTGGTTGGCCTATTAATACTCGGCTACTGCGAGAATGCGCAGATAGGCACGTGATAAATCCTCGTCTCGACCTTTAACCATAGCACCGTTTTATACTGCGCCTTATTGTCAAAATAATACGGGGTTCAACTCGTCCTTATAGGAAACAAAAGATAGAAGATAGTCGCGTACACTGCCTGCCACAACCTGTAGCTAACAACCCATATAAGCCGGCTACAGCCTACATTCAATTGGTGCGGCAGATGCGCAGTCATAGGAATCATTGGAATAAGGCACATCACGTTGATCATGATGCTTGATAAGATCGAGGATGGCAAACACTAGCGTTCCAGTATTGTACCTCCATCGGCATGCCCATTCCATCTGTTTGTTAAATATTGGCAGTAAACTTTAGGCGTAAGTCCGAAGGAACTTGGGGGACCCGGGGGACTTGCGGGAAAAGAATGACTGCGGCAGTGCCTTCGAGGAGGGAGTATGGGACAAGGGGTGCCGACAGGCTTTGGTAGTTGCTGGTGAATCATCTAAACGCACTGAGGCGCGTCCGAACCATCGCCGCCACTGCCGTGGCCACGCTATACGCGTTTTCATTGAGGATCATCGTTTTGGCTTAAGATGTGTGGTTCGATGGCCAATAGCCATATTTCTACAGTGCGATGTAGGCACAGTCTCTATGTGGGGAGCGGGCAAACGCGAAGTCCCTAAAATTGAGGACGTCGTTACAAGGACCTGATGGTGAGAATAGGCCAGAAAGAAACGCTGAATGGGGCCTCACCGTCGTCATTAAATCCCCTAAAACTTTCCAGCTTTTTTCTCTAGGAGCATTTCCTCTCCTTTTTCTTGTGATAGATGGACGTCAATTGGCCGAAAGTTTGAACAGAGTGACAAAGAAAAAAGTAGGCTACGTGGGGCCGTCGAGCATTCCGGCGGAAATCAGTAGCACACTCTATTTGCGGATATGCTATCATCGGGTTGAGGCAAGCAGGAAACTGTGAGTGTCATCAGGAAGTCAAAGTTCTGTAGCTAAACCAAAAAAAAAAAGGAAAAATATATTCAAGAGGCAAATACAGCTCGATACGTACTATTGGAGAAAAAAAAACTGCGAAAAAAATAGAAAAAATGAAAAAAATATAGCTTTTGAAAACTGAGTGATTATTTCTTTTTGGCGTATTATCTCGTAAGTTAGCCTGTACCTCCATAAAAACGAGCGGCGTGATTAGGTGGTCAGCGGGTATTTTTTCGAGTGCGTTGCTATGGTAAACATACTACAAGCTGCTATGCTGGTTTAAATTTCAGAATTGGCAAAAATTGTTGTTAAAAATTCACAATAGGAAAATCAGTTAATAAAGAAGAACGAAATATTAAAAAAGGTACGAAATTTTCATTAAACATTAAGAGGAAGCTGTGTGTGTGATTCCGATGCCGTTTTATAGCTTTGTTGGAAAAAAACCCCAACTAAATCTAGGAAAATCCAACCCACCTCAGCTATTCTCCTAGTGGGGAGGTACATCTAAAAGAAATACTTCTAAAAACATGTTCACATATTAAAAAAAAAAAGACTGAAAATAACCAGCATGTGTTAGCGCTCATCAAGTGAAGCAGCAAGGGTCTTCAGAGTTTTAATAGAAATCGTATTGATGTAGTAGCAGAAGTAATGATAGTTTAAAGATTGTGACGCTACATACAGTGCGTAACAACAGTGCAATGAGCCCAATTGGTCAGACCTGTCATCCATAGCAGCTTTCAGTTTGTAGCTTTCAGTTTCCAGTTCGGCGATTTGTCAATCGCTCTCCCAGACTCTACACGTATCTCTTTCCCGGTAACTGTTGCTAGATTGATGCAATTTGCCAAAGTAAAGCAGGAAAAAAGGAACCACCCTGATGCACACGGTCCGTCCTTGCCCCATCACCCCCATCCTCTAACGTCGTTTCAAGGGATGATGACATCTTAAATCGACGCAGCTCGTCCTCAAGCGCATGTCATCTTTCGCTAGCACTGTTTTAAGTTTTCAAAGCGGAGTATGGAAAATCATAGGGAGCCCACAAACTTTCCCTGCAAACCATAATCGAGGACTCGATATTGAAGCCTCAATAGGGCGGCTATCAAGCTTCAAGCAATCCTCAAAGGAAATGAAATCCGAGATCGAGATGGGTCAAAATTTTAGTTAAAATTGAATGAGCACAATAGCCGGACGCATAGATATCCACTAGCCTAAGGATGGGGTCAGATTGAGTTATGAAGCTGGGCCGCGCTGTTATTCGCTCTGAAACAAAGGCAGCCAATAAAATAGGTTATCGAACGAGCATCCGTACACCAGCCCGATTTGCCTCTAACAACAAATACATAATAGAACATACATACCCAAAAACCATTTTACGAACCACTTTCTCTTTCTTCTCCTTTACCTGTCACAGCTAGTGCAGAAAAATCATTATCAGAACGGAGGCTTACGGAGGAGATAAACGCTCAATCTTGTAGCTATCCAAAGCTAATTTACGTTCGATACCACTCAAGCGCCACCTGTGCAACGGTCATCGTATTCCTGCTATCTCTTCTGGCCCTCATAGGAATATGGGGAGGGTTCGCTTGTCCCATATCAACTTCCCCCCCCCCCCCCAGGCCCGTTACAACTAAAAGTCAGGCATTCACAAAAAGAGGAGTACCCTAGTGTTGATTCGATTGCGTTCTAATATTCTGTACCGGTCGGCCGAGCGGTTATTATAACTGGAATCGAGAAATGATGCTCCACATAATAACAACAACTTCAGAGCAACGAGCAATATGCAGCAAAACTCCAGCTGATATTTTGAAGGTAGCGTGACCCCGCGCTCGGGTACTGCTATTGATAATGTGATGCTCCTATTCATTGACTCGCATAGAGTGTTGCTAAAACGCTGGATGCGCTTGAGAGAACCTGCTTATATCTTTTTGTCTTCGTGACTCGTCATGCTTTTCGATATACGGGTAGCGCCTGTGCTTACCTTATGGTTGGTACTGCCTTTATTCTAGCTACAGTTGTATATAGTAGAAAATATGTGAATGATATACATCTATTCAAATTACGAATTGCCATCCTGCTCGCCTTGGCAGTACGAGTGGTCTACAACGGTTATGACCATCTAATACCAACTACGTTACGTTAGACGTTTCTAGGTAGCGCGTAGTCCTTTAAAGACGATAGAAGGTTGTGTCATGCCAGCTACAGTATTCTAGTTACAGGTGGGTATTGTTTCATTAAGACACCATACAACTACGACACGTACAAAACTTATAGATGGACCGCAAGATGTACGCTGAACCCAGTTACTCTCAGAAGCTAACTGCAGGTTACGAATTCGTCGGGGCCGTTTGTTACGAGCGAAACAATATTTTCAGTATGCCATAGCTCAAAGCTCGCTCAGATAGGTAAAGTCTGCTTCCGTTACCTGCAGAGGATATGTTATCAGCATACAGACACTGCGTAAACTGTAAAAGCTTTACTAAAACAGATGAAAAGATACCTATTTAAATGGAATAGGTTATTTGTTAATTAAGCAAAAAGCAGCTTATTTAAGTGACGAAAAAACGTGTCCTAGCAATTTTATTTCTTGCCGGAATCAACGGAGCTGAGCCCAGCAAAACATTTTTTATCTGATAACAACAAAATTATGAGGAGCCGCTTCGAAGCTAACGGTTCTTCTGTCGAAAGGTTCCTTTATATGCCTAGGTACACAACAGGTCCTAGTGGTGTTTTATGTGTATACACCAATAGATAAACATATACGCAATAATCCTTTACGAGCCCATCTGAACGCGTCTATGCCCGTCACACCATGTCCAATATTTGTCCGTTAGGCAAACACGCGCGTACACGCAGACGTCATATGCCCACACGTCTGTTATGACGTAGTACTTACAAACAGTGGCAAAAGCTAAAGGGCATTGAATCTCTGCTATAGCCAAATCTATCACATCGTGCTGTATCCAGTCTTAAGCCAGCCCCCCTCCCATACATTTGTCTTATCCTGTCTCGTCGTGCTCTTCACAGCCGAACCTTAGATACACCCTATCGATATTAGCTTGATAAGCAGCGTCAGGTCATCAGAACTGGATGAGCCTATGGAGCGGGACAAGTTTCGATGACCGGGATCGGTCTCATGAGGACGACGACAAACGACAGGCAAAATGAGGAGGTTCGCTAGCAAATGTCTAACAAACAATATCTAGTCGAAGTTTTTGTGATGTTGTTTCTATTTCGATGACTGCTGATGGCGATCATGGTGATGACTAAGGGGCATCGGCTCCTATCCCTAGCCAAATCTATAGGTTAACAGGTCGACTGGCCAGGTGCATTGTGAGATCATTGATAGCTAAGCCGCTGCCGCCACACCTATAGCGTTCACTCCAGTATAGCCAGGAATGTACTTCTTGTTGTAGTAGCACATAGAACTACCTGTATACTAGATACTGTACATGCACTAGTCGTTGAACTAAACACGGGCCGGTGCGATGGCCTATGCCGTTATCGATCTTCCTAAAGTTTGAATAATGTTCCTTAAACGTTTTGCTAATCTGTCGCCCTGACAACATAGAAACAGATTTGCGTAAATTCGCACAAGGCCAGAGGCAGACCCTACACACGAGATCTGTGGACGTCGTGGCTCTCAAGCGGTCTAGCTACGATGGGCCGTTCACAGCAGCCAGTTGGGACGGCTGACAGGCAATGTAAGCTGCAAATCTACGAGCAAACGGCCAATAACGAATTCAGCTGAGCTCGTTGATGCACCGCGTAGCATACCATCACCGAGTGTAGAGAACGCCAGTGCGCTCCGCTCATCTGTACCGCGAAACTTTAGAGAAAAGCTATCTTTCTATCGTCGGCCCCCTCTCTCCGCGATCGCTGAGTGGCGTGAGCACCAGGTGAGCGTTTGATGAGTCTGGCTAGCATTACGACCCATTTTCACTGACGATGCTGCGCGATCTCCACCATACAGATGGATGGATGATGGGGTGGCCTATCGTTGCGGCCAATGCGTCGCGTCTGTTAGTAGGCGTTTTAACCGGTCTCTTCTGCCAGGCTCTCTCTCTGCACTATGTGGACTATAGTGGAGGCAGGGGCGGACCTATTCCGAGTTACAGAAACGCTGTTGTTAAATAGAGAGGAAGAAAGCAGCTAGTTGTCACAGTAAGTAAGCTTGCTTCATCTTTCACACCGTACAGGCTACTACCCATACACACGCTATAGATATAGGCATGGATAAACTAATATGGGGTAGCCGAATAAATGGAGGTTATGAAAATTGACTATAGCTAACTACATTGGGAACATTCTCTCTCTCTCTCTCTCTCTCTCTCCCCCCTCAGACTCTCTCCTATACAGTGGCGAGAACGATCCGGATGTCGTCAGTGCGTGACAGTACAATCGTCTGCACCGATGCGCGAACTGAGTTGAGCACAGAGTGAGCTGGTAGCGCCCGCGAGTTCAATCACCTCCACAGGTGTTCGGCCAAAAAGCGATACAGAAGGGAAAAGCAACAACACGAACATCAACGCGAAATGCGAATCCATCACGGATTCGTCCGCGTCTTGAGGCAGCCGCCGGAGAGAAGGGGGAATGCAAGAGGATCCGGACTGAACGATCTCTTTTTGGCGGCTCGACAGCGGTAGCAGACGGCGGCCCAGCCACAAGGCGAAGAGGCAGTGCTCGCACACGATGAAACAGCTTAAAGAAAAAATGATAGAGATTATAATCTGGGGGACAAATATGGGCAGGCATTCGGAGGAAGCTATGGGTCGAAGTAATAGTCTGTTTAAGAGGGGCAAAGCCTGGATGCATGCAGGTTGTTAACACGTTAAAGGTAAATATCAACTGATTAGTCATCGATAGAAAGGCGTACTATAGAGATTACGCAGACCCTTGGAGCGGCTGCAGTGGGTCACAGATTTGCATTTCTGTTACGTATTCGGCGAGGCCCAGGAATATCTGGCAATTAATACTGTTACCATAACAATGTACGTGATTGTATGTTAAGGCTCTACCGTAGGATATAATCATCAGGCTATTCTAGCATAGAATTGCGAAGGATAGAATAGGTGTGTCTTGTTGACTGGGTTACGGGCTTAATTAAGCGCTGAGCTTAAGATTAAGTTCAATATAAACTTAGACTATAGCCTCATAATGTACAAATGTGTTGATTTTTTAGTATGGATGACTCGATCTGAGGTTTTCTCATTGAGTGGCTAAATGTGCAGCGTCATGTGTTGGTAGGCAATATCCAAGGAGGCTAAGGAGACTATGCTAGTCTTAAGACTTCTTTTGACTTCAAGTACATTGAAGTACTTCTTCATAATTTTAAAATTGTTGAGTCTGCTTATAGATTTGAATTTAATTGCGATCGTAAGATGGCTCAAATGACTGCTCACTGTATTCGTACGCTTACAAGATGCCAATGAAACTATGGTCGTTCTAGAAATTGAAGCTTAAGCGTTCGACAGAGTAACAATAGCAATTAGCAAAACGACTCCAACCGGAAACGCGTAGGGGTGCTATAAGAATAGGGTCAATTTGTACAAATGATGATGGCAAGATAAATTTTGGTGGCATACGGCACGAACGAGGAAGGGTACTACGTACAAGCAAGCTATGGCAGTCTTAGGTATACAAAGAACATTCTTGACCTGTCTTCAGCTGCGTGTGTGATGAATATCTTTACTGAAAAGATGCTAACACGCTTCGTCAGTCTCGTTCATATATAGTCGTTTTTCCCACCATTTTTCTCGCCATTGTGTCGTCGGCATCCGACTGACGTTTTCAACGATCACTGTCACTACTTCCGCGTTGTGCACAACTCGACGAAACTCAATGGCTTTCATGGCTTTACGAGGTTCGAGGTGCGCGCATCTCGAACCATTGCAGTGCCTTATTTTGCCAAGATGACATCCGACTTTAAGCCAAAATAACGATAAGAACAGCCACAAATACCATCACTATTACTGGATGCCTTAGTTTAAGCGAATGCGCGCTCTCGGCTTCTCAAACGAATGTTGACCGTTCGCGATTCCGCGAACGCATTATCACGCCGTTATACCAGCACACCCACCATCTGCGTCTAGGTACGATATTGTGGTACTTTTCACTAGATCCGACGCCCCGTTCCTATTCGATCCGGCGGAACGTCTCGATTTTGCTTACCATTCGTGTGTTCCGCACGACCCGGTCCTTAACTGTCACCGTTCGTGAACATATGTCTCGCGCTGACGCTACACTCTTTCGCAGAGCAATGGACAAGCACATAGAAATCGAGAAGAACTGGCGCAGTGTGGCCCTCTTAGCGTCTTCGCGGCTGTTGGATGAAGATCTGTGCTTGCCTCTAGCGATGTGATATTGCTACAGCGGTTATGTGCTGTTGTGCGCTTGATTACTGTCTCCTTTGAAGTAAGAGACAATAATAGGACTGCATAGGCCGCTGTCGTCGTCGTCGTCGTCGTCGTCGTCGTCGTCGTTGTTACAATCTGAAATTCGGTAGTCGATTACATTTTCTGGGGAGATACCCCGCACTCATCCATATTGTCACTCAGTTGCCATCTCGACTAACACCGAGAGGTAGAGAAATAAGTAATGTTGATTTAAATTTATAATGCTTTGTTCCTCGCCCAATGGTGAAATCGAACACTGAAAGTCAGACACGGAATAACGCCGAAACCCGTCGGGGCCCTTCGGGCTCCGTCAGAAGCATTCACCCTGCATTAGTGAACTCCAGTGTACAAGCGGCATTAAAGTCGTTTGTCCGCTGGCCATGTGACATGTTTATGGCGTTAGTGGCGCGGCAGGTTGGCCGATAGATCTCATCGCATTCGTCGATGTTGTTCCGTCGAACCAATACTGACCTGTTCTCTGTGTAGTGCCGATGATGCTAAAACCAAACGAAGATCTGTTTCATCCCTGGGGCTCAGAGTGTGCACGCCATCGACTGCAGCGAGAAGACAGCTGATGCGGTGAGTGGCATGTAAGTGGGTTGTAGACAAAATAACTTCGCCGCGCACTGTGCTGGGTTGGGTTGGGTTCGGACGCTTTCGCTGCTTTGGCATGGCTTGAAATTATTAGTAATGCTATTGTTGTTGTTGTTGTTGATGTGTCTGAACGTATGTTGTTCAAGGTGCCTAAACACGTCGACCCGTCGACTGGGACCGACAAGGATTCAGGAGTAAATCCTATTTACGAAAGTTGATAATGGCGGCATCTGGTATCGCGTAGATCGTTCGAACGCAATTCGGGTAGGTTGTCGCCGGTTAAACTCGGAACAAGCGGCCTTTCGGGAACCCGATTGACGTCGCCCGAAGTAAAAGCTCGACTGCAAATAACTAACTAGGTGTCTCCGAGGGCGCGAGTTTGCGGGTCTTTACTTGTCTTCGCTATGAGGCACAAACGATGGAGTTTGGAGGACGTGAAGTACGTGGTCACGAAGTTCGTCAACAACAATAAGGACCACTTTGCTGATGGCCTGCTGTTGTACGAAGGGCACAAAATTGACAAATTGGTAAACAATGTTCACTTGTAGAAACTGCGTATGATACAATGTGTATGCTACTATATAAAGGTAGCCGGGCCACGAACGTATTGCAGATAAGAACTTCTATACAATGTATGTTGATGGGAAATTTTACCCTTTAGGGACGATCGATCTTTAATATGACTATAACTATGGTAGGAAAATAGTTATCCAGGAGTGTATACTAGCTATAGAGTAAGTTCTTTTTACATAATCTCTGACTTATTATTATCGAAAGCAAGGGCTGGTGGTTCAATGCATCGTTAACGACTTACGCGCCACAATAAATTTAATTGATTAAGAATTCGTAACATAATTAAGAGGCCATAAGGCCAGTGTATTTCAATAACTAGGCTGATACCCGGTTCGTTGTCAACACTATGTCGACGAATTGTCTCATAAGTCTCAGTTCCTATTATAATGACCCTATGAACGTGTTTTCAGGAACTACGTACCTGTAGAAACAGAGAGTCGCTTACGTATTGTCAATTTTCTCCCATCAGTTCTTCTACATACATCTGTTTTATCATCGGACACTCACCATCTCTCAGACGGTCGTCCTGCTACCTAGACCTTTTTCCCTAACTCAGGCAACCAACTTCAGATGACGGGCGCTCTACATGGCTCGTTTGGAACTCGAGACGCTCGTCAGGATCATGAACAAAGCATAAGATCCCATTACGTTTCTCAGATGAGAAGTCAAGTCGGCTATAGACGCACGACCATCATCGACGACACATAATCGCACGTTACTCTAGACCATTTTGTTCAGCGAATTAGAGGTTTCGCTTTTATCAACTTCGCTATCGCCCATCATTCACCACCGTCACGATTAGCTAGTTCTTGTCTCTTTACCTGGTCAGCGTGTAGCGGCAGCTTTCATAAACTTCTACCGTCTACACCCCCCGTCAGTACAGCATCGTTATTATATGTAGTCTTCATCGCTTACTGCTCCTGTTGTCGTCGTTGCCGTTGTTGTTGGCATTGTGACTGTCATCGTCCCGACTCGAGATTATAGGTAGGCCATATTGATGTAATGAGCAACTAACTGTAAGCGAGCGAGCAAACGTCCGATCGACAGAGAGCGATCATGGCGCAACAGCAACGAGAGCCAATATTCAGTTAATTCATTGTCTGCATTCGTTCACGACGCCACCATCACGACGACACATTCAATCGACATCGTCGAGGACCATCGAAGAAATAAGATAAACATCGTGGGCGAGAGTCTACCTATTAGTACTCTATATCTATATAAGTGTTGCGAAAGTACAAATGGGCTATGACTAGCTTTGTAACCGCGCCCATAACGTTTCGTGTGCTTGGCCATTAGTCATCAGCTGGGTCAAATCCAGCAGTGAGACGCAAAAGTGCCTACTTTTCAAAAGGCTGCCGCTGTTCAAACTGTCACGTTTGAGGGCGTCTAGAAAATGGGAAAAGACTGTGCCCTAGGATACCACTATGATACATGAGATAAGATGATACAATAATATGATACGGTTGTAACAGTAGGTATCAATACTTGTAGTAGTATATTATCGGCATCAACAAGTCACCTCTTTGACATATATTGCAAGGCAACGTATCTACTGGTCGGCACTCAGCGGGTTCGCTGGCGACTACCCCTAGATGCAGTGGATTCGGATGAATGAATACGGTATGTCCATAATGCTTAACTCGAGGTTGCTCATCGCGTGGGTGGGATATGAACGACGCTGGTTGAGCGAGTCGTTTAGAATTACATACCCTTCGTGAAGCAAAGTGATATAGAAATAACGTAGGGGAACAGACGTTGACCACTATGCAGCAGCAGCAGCAGCAGTGAAGTTTGGGACCGCCTCAGCGAAAAACAAGTTGGCCGCCTTAAGGCTGGTTAAGACAGTGAAGTAACTGTACTCATCTCGACTCAACCAGCGCCCGATGGCCAACATTTCGCGAATTGTAGCCTCGTGGAAAGAGAAAAGTGGTCTGCTTCTCCTAGACGCGTGTCACCTCTATCGTGACTGGCCGGACGCGCTAGAACCTCGGTGGTCAAGTCTCTAAGACGCGGGCAGCTCTTACGCACTGCGATGGACATCGCAGACGCGGCTAGGCGGACGAAGGAACCTGAAACAGGAAAATGGCTCATAGGAAGGCGGACATGAAAACACTACGACCTATGCCTTTAGAGGCCGAAGCTGAGTTGTACAAGGGGCGAACTAGAAATTGTGGAGGTGGCTAGTGTTAGGACATGGCCATCATGCGTCCACGGTCGTTATTATAATTCAGGACACTAATATGGCAGGCGGAGCCTGGAGTGCATCGGACCTGCAACCTTAGCACCGTGCGAGCCTATAGCAGTGCGTTCAGTCCTATTGATACTGGCTGGAGGCGCGGAAGCTTTTGGCTGGATCGGCCGGTTATCGTAAGGGTAGCGGGCAAAGGCACATTCTGCTTGAGTCATTCGTTAAGCATTTTGCAAAGATTGGGTTACTGTTGAAGCAAAGCAGTCAGCCTTGGTAGCGCAGAGATAGGGACGGGTCAGCGTGTGTCGATATATATGTAGCATAGAATATCAGCTGTTTGCTTTGCGGAATACGCAATCAAATTCTAGACGCTTAGGCCGGTT
The DNA here is from genome assembly GCF_002443255.2 of Varroa destructor. Taxonomy (NCBI): domain Eukaryota; kingdom Metazoa; phylum Arthropoda; class Arachnida; order Mesostigmata; family Varroidae; genus Varroa; species Varroa destructor. The sequence goes on along the minus strand of NW_019211455.1, from coordinate 46,770,412 downwards.
CGCGATACGTATCGTACGCATGAGAAGGCCCCTATACAATTTTTCCAACAGGAATTATTAAAGAGAGGTAAAAAAAAACAATTATAATCGAATTGGAAAAGTAGAATCTATAATTAGAGGAATTTGCTGTTGAATTGATTTATCATATAGCTTAGGTAAAATCTTAGCCGCAGAAAATAACACCATCCTTTGCTCGCTATTACTTACCACGAATTTTGCTATCACTCAGTAACGCTATTAGATATGATGATAACCCATTTTAGAGCGCATTTTATTATTTTTAAATGAACCAAGCTCTCCTTTAGGAATAATTATATGATCAAGAGCAAACCCTTGTTTATAGACCCGCGTTTTCACTGTTTTTAACAAAGAAGTTTTGTATCGACACTTGTTATCGACAGAGCTACTTAACGGTTTGTTCAACAAAAAAATTGATTGAATCGTTGCCTATCACACAACAGTGTTATTAAATCATCTATACGTGCAAAACGCCCTAATAAATACCTGGGTCGTAAGCCCCTGAGCCCGTTATCACATTCTTCATTGGCGGCGCTACTTTCCCCTACTGCTATTGGATTCTCGTCTTATTTTACGCCATCGTCAACTTTCATCTCGCACTTCCCAGTGAACTTCTCACAAATACCAAGGTGCCCACCATCGTATGTCCTGACTAAAGCAGCCTAGTTCTGCTGCCGCTTCAGTAGACGTTACAATGACCCACACACACTCCGTTTTATCGAATAACAGGGTATTAGTGAAGCTTCGCATGTTAATGTTGTCCTCGTCCACTCGAAAGCGCCCTCCCCTCTGAATTGCTTGTACCTCGCCCGTTCTAGTATTTGGCTATGAGTTTTGCGTGCCAGCACATATAGTTCTACCACTACTTAGAAAATGTCGCACAGAGTATTTAGCAGGTAATATGTACATGGTCTTACGCACAGACAGTCGAGCAATGTCGGTAACACATCTTCGACGAGTCGACTCTGAAGACGACTACGATCGGATCTTCATGTCTGGGGATTCAAGCCGAAGACATTCCGGTGGATAATCTGCTTACCTGTATTGGCCGCTGCCGCCATCGCGGTTCGGACATTGGCTATTTGTCCAAACGTCTGTCATCCCATTGGAAAGCCACTGGCTAATGCCGACCTTCTCGCACTCACTTCTACCGATGGGCCGTTTATTAATGTGCAAAGCTCCCCATAAAAACAACAACAATCTTCTTTTTTGACCTCGGTCCATTCTCCCCCCATTCGTTTATCGGTTGCCCGCTCTCGTTTTCTCTGGGGGTAAGACGGGGAGAGTCGTTGTCGTATCGGGGGAGTCCGACGGTCAAAACTTGACTAATGTATGTGCTGTCCTACTGGTAGGCTGGATCGTGGCAAAGACTTTCCTTTTTCCTCTGTCTCGCTCCTTTTAATATCTAACACCGATATATTCGAGAGGAACTGTGGAAACCATGCCAAGACAAAGGCATCTGGTTGGCATGTAGTGGACATGGGCTAGCACGACACTTGCGTGTGCGGCTTACGACACTGCAGTGGATCTTCTCAGCAACAATTTCAGAGAACCTTATCCACCTAGGACTCGCCTCGTCTCGTCTCTCCACCCCCGCCCTAACGACTTATAATACTCCATCTGAGAGATGCTTTCGGGAAACTGCTTCACTCATCCGGTAAATAATCGCAGGATAACCAGCGTTAGTCGTAGAAGTCGCTCATCCCCGGTAACATCAAGCGGAGCGGCAAACCGTGGTTCACATACATAGATGATAATGTCCATAGCTTTGTCAGAAAGGCAGTTAATTTTCGTCAATGGACGCTAGCCCGACACGGGTCGATCTGATGACGAACGCCGTTGTTGTCACTGCTGCTGGCGGCTTCATCCCGTTATCTTCGCGCTAACCCGTCAACCTGGCGCAAGTTTGAACGCTGTGTGTTTTTTCCTTGTCCTTCCCCGAACTTGCCTCTTTTTCTATGGTACTTTCTGCAGTGGGCTATTTCCCCTACGTTATTTTCTTATGTAAAAGCTCATCCTCATCAGTGGGCAACAGACATGAAAAACAACCATCGCCACAGATCATCTACTCCGCCTGCCGTCGCTGTTGCTAGCTATCGCACCAATGGGCTTTCTCTCCCCCTTGCCGCAGTTTCCACCGGATCAGCTCAGGCAACCGACTGAGTTCCACCACAGCAAGAGCATGTCGACCCATTCCGAATCGAACTGATCCAGAGCTTTCGGCGTGTGGGAGCTCCGACGGATTGATGCAGGTTGTAAATTTTCGCCCAAGTGTCGTGCGTCAAGCGAGCCTCGGTTTCGTGTATCGGTAGCGCATCGGATCCCGAGTGGATCAAACTGGTCGCTTGATGTCAACGGTGTGGTTGTTGTTAGTCGGACAAGGCTGGCGGGAGTCATCAGCTGTTAGGTACCAAACCAATGAGCGGTAGACAAACAGAACGCTTCACTCAGAAGCAGTCTTCGCAAAACGACGACCAGCGAACATCTAGCAGGCCATTACATACATAAATATATATATATATATATACGCTTCTAATAGTTGCTTCGTTCGCGAACAATTCCACGAAAAGGGGGAAGATGAACCAGCTTCTTCCCGGAGCGGCCGGACTGCGATCGGCCGTGAGCGGCGACAACTGGCAAGCTACATCGGTGCCTTCTACTAGGACCGTTATCTTCCTAACCTAATAGATGTTATGGGACACCTAAGCACCAACAGTTAGCGGGTGCTGGTGCCGCTATACCTCGGATTTGGCTGCCGCGAGATCGATCGAATAGAGCTCAGCCACGAAGAGACGGAACGACCACAGTGTTAAGGAAATGGGGGCAGGCTTCTATTAGACTAAACGAGGCTAAAAACCAATAAAAGTTATATATAAATATAAACAAGTGAACATCGAGTGGAAATTAACAGCAACCAGTAGCCTCTGGCGGTTGTAGCTAACGCATGCTTGTTTGTCTTGCCTCAAAGATTCGATTGTGAAAGCGTCTACGCAACGAGCCGGTATATTCTATCATAAATTATACACCATAACGTCGGCTGTCGTTGATGTCAATTTCCTATAAAGAGTGCCAGCACCGCGGTGGCAGGTCGTTGACGCGGTGATATAAGCCGAGTATCGGCTTCGAATAGATGACAACGTGAACGGATCGTGAACCGTGTTCATTACGACGATCGTTTGGTCGCGGCCGGCGTTGGGGGACGTTGGATAACTCGCAGTGAGCCCGTTTGTTTGGTAAGTCACAGGCACCGTTAGGAGCGGACTTCGGGGTATCACCGTGCCGTCGAGACTCACGGAGTGGAAGATGGCGAGAGGACAATATACAGAGTAGGGAGGGGGTCAGTAAAACAACGGAAGCTTCAGGGTACTATAAACTACTGCATTGTTTGACCTTTCGTTGTATTTGTCTGTTCGCATTTTGCTACGTGGACGCAAGTGGGGTGCCCGTTTAGATCTTTACCTCTGGGTAGCTATATCTGTCTATGTAGATAGAAACGTGTAAAGTAGATAACAGTTTGAGCCCGATTAAGATCTAGCGCGTTCTTGTTTCAGAGGTGGTTCCCATTCTCTCTAATAGGATCCGGCTTACGAAATTTTCTCCCGGAGGTGTTCTAACTGCGACCAAGATGCTGAGACCCATTTGTTCTTAGTTCTTGTTAGGAGCAAAAGCTAATGACTAAATAGATAGACATTTGCGATTTTATGGGGTTTCTCGCCATCGTCATCGCTGCCGCAATTAGAGAAGAGTTTTGTGTAAAAGCTTAGCACATGTTGTCGAAGCAGTATCACGGTGTCAATTTGCTAAAAAACGCTTTCGTCAGGACGAGGTTAGAAGGTAGGCCTCCCTAGCTTGGCTAACGAAAACATGCCACCTATGCTATTTGATTGTTAAAACTTACGGACAAGTCACAAAATCATTGACGGCTTCGTTGGAAAATACGTGAAGCAATACCTCTGCTGGTTCAGCACATATAAAGGGATACGTGCTAAACCAGATGTATGTTCCGTAGGGTATATGTTGATAGAGGTAGTACCGTGCATTCGGCATGTACGACAAAACGTTAACGCATTTGCTGCCATACTGCATTACCGAACGTAAAATTCAAACACTGTTTTTTAGAAACATCTGTTTGCGTTCTGTGCATAGAACTCTTGCGTATAGCGCTGCTAAGATGTAAGATGTTTTTATACCAAATAAAACTCGTAGGTTGGTCCCTTTGTTCAGGATACATTTACACTTATAAGTTCTACTCTATTTTCAAGGCTATAGGAATTCCATTGGAGAACATGTAAACTACTTTCAAATACAAATAAGAAAAAATACTAAATGCAATTTTCTTCATTAAAATGGCTCTTCCGAGCACCAAGAGACGAAAGAAAATATTTGATGTCAGTTTATAGAGCCTCCATAGTGGTTCCATGAACCACCTTTAACCCTACCTTTTCCATGACGGAATGTGCGAACTGCACACCCCATCAACCACCTTCATCAGGCAATCATTTGTTGCAACCTGTTACCCCGAACAGCTTTTTTTTTCGACTTGTCTTAGCTATTCACCAGGCGTGACCGCGATCTCTGGACAAGTTGTGGTCCTCCGAACATCGCTTGTCAATAGTCCAGCGGCAGAACTCTTCGTCATCGAAGTTATCCACTAGAACAGATCACTACAATGACTGTTCTACATTGTTGATCTTGTCAATCGTAGACTATATTTTCAGACGATTGCTGCCGCAGCCACAACAATGAAACGGCGTCTTCCTCAACTGCTGATGGTGCTGAGCCCTATCACACACAATCTGCAAACCTTTCTACCTACACCTGTTCTATAGCGCCTCATATTTTCCCGTTCGATCACGCCTTCTACTATTGTCTTCACCTGTAGATACCCACAGTTGCACCAATCTACATTGCCGCTTAACCTATCCTTGATTCACTGCGCTCTTCACTTTTCCCCGTTCACATTCAAACATTGTCCATATACCCCCCCCCCCCCGTTACTGTCTGTGCACATGTATATCTCATTATTCGCGTCTACTGTTTGAGACTAACGGGACCACTCCGTTGTTCATTCGCAAAGGCTCAGATAAGCGGAACAAAATGATTTCTCCTTGACACATCAAAAAGCAGGACAAATGTATAGTTACCGAAGCGTATCCGAGACAGAGAGCAAAGATAGACTCGACAAGCTTTTCCCTATGTTGGGCTAGAGAGAACGACAGAAACAGTGTGCAAATGCTAACGGAAAAAAAAGTGCCCGATCATGAGGAAGCACGAACGTCCTAAAGAAAGGTCTGCCGGAGCCCTACATTGATGTGCCTGCATGACGCTGCCACACCGCGGTAAGCTTACCACCAACACTGGGATGATCCCTAGACCATGTGGTTATTAGGCCTGCGTTCGTCTGTTCTCTGTCTTCCTTTTCGTGCTACCTAGCCTCACGCCTCTCAAGTAACTTCGCTGTAACAGGTCTCCTAAGTACTTGAATAGAGCATGTGTATACTGTATCTGCATTTTTACAAAGTGGACTCTGTGTATTAGCTATGAAGACTGTGTGTAGGTAGATGGATATAGAGAAAAGATTCGGGGTCCTTGTTACCGCTAGACTAGGTCTAGGAGTGCATATTGCGTACCTGTATTGAGTCTAAGTCGAATAGCTTTTTTATCACCGGTATATAAAAAAAACACAAAATTATTATTGCCGATAACAAGCAAAGACATTTTGAGAAAACTGTTGCATGACCATGTTTTTAGGGGCTTCCCGTCTCGCTTAGTCCCACGCTGCTTTCTAAACATGCGAGAACGCCGTAACTGATTTCGCAGTAACGTTAATTAAAGTGTTGGGACATTTTGCAGTCAGAGCTACGTGGTACGAAGCAAATCTAGTTGATACGTTTTGGTAGCATTGTTACGCTGGTATCAATGCAATTTTTGGTTGCAACCAATATAGAATCACTAGCTGTTTCATGAGTTCGCGATGCAAAGTGGGCTAGAAATACACAGAGGAACGCATACTTGATCACTGAAGCAACGAAGATATCATATGACTTCACGCGGATTGATTCCGTCACCCACCTACCTACCTATTTCCAGGTCGAATAAATGCAATGGCTTTACACGTCGATGGCTGGTTGATATACTTAGTGACATATGCTCAAGCAGTGGTACCATTACAGCTGTTGTACAGAGGACATCAAAAAACTTCATTTCAAAGTTTCTTCGTTCCGTAGCTATAATACTATCGATATATTAAAAACACCTCAGATAAGTGCAGCAAGATATAGCCCAGCTTGGCTCCGTAGTGAGGTCGAGTCCTTGATGCTATATACACCTAAGAGGGTTTTAAAGACTTAGAGAGAGAAAGCAACCAAGAGTTAGGACAGGAAATAGAAAACAGTACTGGCATAACATTCTAGAAGCATGTTTGAAATAAAGCATTGATGAATCTATCGTACAATTAGATGATTTGATACTTTTAACTTATTTTAGTACTAAAATAGGTTATTTGAATTCCGTAGAAGGTTGTATCGTACTGTTCGTCCCTATCGAAACTGCTAGCAGTTTAAGTTCGACAATTTTGAGACAAAGTAGCAAAAGGAAAACACGCAGAATTGGGAGCTTACCGAACGAGCCCCTACCGTATGGATCTATGAGAACTTCCTAAGTGTCACCATCGCCAAATCGCGCTTTGTCATACCTTTGCTCACTTCCGATTTTTCTTCTAGTTCTTATGCAAGTATTTCCTCGAACATACATATACTTCGCCTTCAATTATAATTCCCTTGCATTTATAAACAGTCTGCAAACATTGCTACCAAAGTGAAAAAAATATCCGTCTGTTTTTGCTTCGATCTGAGGCGTAAAATAGCCGATGTTTTCCAACACAAACAAATGATAGACGAAATAGACAGACAGACAGACAGATAAACAAACACCGAAATCGAGCGAGGGCAGGATTTATCCATTGCTTTTACTTCTCATATTCTCCGTCGCGAAGATTGATAGCATCTTGGTCGTTCTGTACATGTGCTAGCTTTTGTGCCAACTGTCTCTTTCGACCATGATGAGGATTACGATCCGAACGAAGATTCATCTCGCGAGCATCTAGCTTTTAACCCTCCAAAGGAAAGCTATTCAAGTCCCGTAGACTTACGGTTTGCCACAACTGCAAATAGAACACTACAAGGTATCGAAATCCGCGTCGACAAAAAGGGGTAAAACCGTGCGTCGATCAAATTTTCCGCTGCCGTCCTCGCGCCTGTCATCCAATGCCGATGTCTGTTCGCTCGTTCGATTCACCCATTGTGGACATGTACTTGTGAGTCCACCATCAATTCGTAGCTGGTTTACGGTCCCCGCTGCCACCTGCTCATACCCACAAAGATATGACAGGCTATTGAACCACCACACAGTTCACGAAGCGTATACGGCGAGAAGCTGTCTGCTTCGTGATGTCGGTGAGTGGTGAGGCGAAGGCTGATAGGTCGTCCGTGTGTATGTGGTGCCAGGTTGAACTGTAGGAAGTACCCTTGACCACGAGTTCCATTCCGCACATGTTCATCTGAACAGACTCCGATAAATAGCAGCAGTGGCACCACAGAATTGGCAGCATTGTCTCGCCTTCTTGTTTAGGAATCTGCCTTAGTCCCGACTCTGAATAAGGTCATCGATCATTTTTGGCCTGTGCTAATTAATCTGCGCCAGAAGGGGTCATCCAGCTGGACAAAGTAAAACAACATAAGATAGCTAGCTATACAGTAGTATATAACAAGCCACAAGCACGGAACAGTGGGCTTCAGTACTTCGAGAGGCACTTCAAGGTTTCGATAAGATTATGGTATGGTCATAGTGTCGACATCAGCGCGTTCAGTATGATTGCTGCGGTGTTCTGCAGTAGGCCAACCACTACGCTGTTGCACTTGAACTAAAAAGCTTCTAATGCGTGGAGGACCTCTTTGCTTCGGCGGTCTACTTCGATGGCAAACGCTTAAGATTGATCGACCACGTAGTTCATGGTCGTTTGCGACTGAGCACTGAGCAAAGCTTCAATGTAGCCTTGGGGGAGTGACTATACTATGCCAGAGTCACGAGCAATAGGATTTTCATATAGAGAGACGACCCTTTGGGAATAACCGATAAAAAAAAAGATGCATCGAGCACACAAGCCACTGCGGCGGTCCTGTGTTACTTATCTATGCATATTATTACAAAACTGGTAATCAGCCGTGTCGAGGCACGACAAAGGGGCATGTGTCACATCTGTGTTGTGTCGGTTACCCGAGCCGATGTTCAAGTTTATGGGCGCGTCGACATTACCATATTGCCAACGTTGAAATATAAAAACTGTTTGTGATCGTACTAATAGTAAACACAACGCCATTCATAGACTTGCAACGAGCAGCTAAAAAAACAAGCTAAATGGTACAATAAGTAAAACAATTTGCCTTGTTCTTGATTGTGCATAAATCGTTTGAAACACAGGCACCAGATAAGAAAACCTGTTCCTGTTACGCTTGTCAGGTAGAAAATAAGACCCATTGAGCAATCGGTCGGAATGAAAATTCCATTATGGTTGGTCCGATACGTTTAGATGCACCTAATCGATATCCATTGAAGCTAATAATTGCTTATATTTCCGTATCAATTTTTATTATTTACTTCAATGAAGTCATTTTTTTTTTGTTTCTGGCGGGAGAGGTTACACTATAATAATATTACATTGATTAATAATATTGCCCCTATGAGACTCTATTTTACGACATTATCCAAATATCACACAATTATCGTTTAAGCGCATGTAAAAGAACCACTCAAGGACAGGGCCTAGTCTTCAAGCTACTTCTTAAGCTACATCCATAATAGTAGTCCCGGACCATTTTCCCGCTTTAACACCTGAAGAGATGTATCCTGCCAGTGGATAGTTCAGGAACCGGCACGACGGAAGTGAAGACGTATAAAATCAGGTCAGCTTTCTTTGCAACGATTCTGTGTGGTAAATCTGTTGCCCTTGAGTTTGCTGTTAATAACCTCATCAAACAGCGTTTTAGGCGACGAATCCAATTTCGCGGCCTTAAACCCTAGGCCGTCTCGAATGTCCAAGGAAAAATCAGCGGCCGTACACGTCCTATCACTGTAATGCGATAATAGAATTACTTTCGTTTTCAACACGTAAAGGTTTCGAGTCCGGAGTTCCGTATCGTTTCTGTACCAGTAGCTAACAGGACTGCTTTTATATTTGAAGGATATATCACATCCGTTTTATAATAGTTTGTAAACAATGTAGAATATTCTGCCTAGTTGTATAAAAATATTGTTATAAGACAAAACGTTTTTCAACCCGTTTAGCTAATGTCGTCAAATAGTTCATCGCTTGTGGCAAAGGGAAGGGATCCCGAACAACGGCTGACATACTGAAAAGTTGCAAAATTCCCTCAATTCTGATTGAGTGAACAAGTCAACGATCATTTCCACAGAGACGACGATCGGGGAACGTGACATCCAGAAAATTATAGGTAACTTTTATGGACCTGGTTTAGCTCAACCACATTTCATAGAGCCTAGGGAAAAAATACAGCACAGAAAACCAGTGGCACATTTCGCTGGACTTCGCCAAGTCCAATTGGTCAGGGCGCAACCAAAACGAACTTGGATAGAGAATGATAAAAATCGACGATCGTTTTGGAGGGACCGTGAAACTTCTATAGGACGAATAATGAGATAGTTCGACAGGGGGCGCAACTCCGCAAATGTGTCAAAAACAAATGTCGGCTTTGGCGTTTTCTCAGTTATAGAACGGTAGTCGCTAGATCTGTGGCAGTATTATTGCAACTAAACGATTCCTGTTTAGACATTGATGAACACAGCTTTAACAGACTTCATCGACGAGCTGAAAAAGGGGAGTGACTGTAAACTGCAATACAATTGGCTAAAATGTGTGCTAGCTATTTTATATATTTTCACTTTTGATTCGTCGTCACGCGGACAATACGCTTGAAGGGCAAATACTAAAAGTGACGACGTTTTCGAAAAATTATTTGGCCTCAATTTAATCAGGCACCTGGTTTTGGTAGTCTATTGTGTAGCCGGTTGCCAAAGGCATCGATAATCCGTTCTCAAGATAGAAGAACCGCGTCACAAGGCTCCGATACCCTCTAGCTATTGGGGAATCGCACCCGCCTCAGTCCATATCGAGCAGAAAATAGTAGGCAATCGAATTCAAGAATGAGGTCGGAACCGAAACGACGATTGAACTTTAAGCAAACGGTAAGCTGCTCGGTGGAGCTGATTAGGCTGAACAAAAGGAAACAAACTGAAGGCTATTATCATTAATAGTGAGGGCAAACAGTCGAAAAAAGAAAAACTGAAGGGAAAGAGTTAAAAAACGATTAACGAGACGAATATAATACATGTATTATAGCATAAACCAATAATAAATCTAATGCGAAATAACAGTAAAAGTTCTTAGTAAAGTCTTGTAACAAGACGTTGCCCAACAAAGTTGCAAGTTGTTTTTATTAAGAAATAATCCCTCCTTGTTAATATTAATCTCGCTTGAGGTAATGGATCACTAACTGGCGAAAGTTCTGGACATGTTACTGTCAAAGGCCTTCCTCGTTTGTGTTAACTTGTCTATTCGGAATAGGTTATTTAGTAACCCGCGCTCTTCTTTGCTATCAAGCTTAAAAAAGATTACCAGGACCATCTGTTCGAACACAATAGATTGTAGGTTTTTTTTAGGTTTATATAATATGGTGCTTCCTTTTTTTGATTCCAAACTTTGGGGTAAGTTTCTCATGCCTAACTTGCAAGCAAGTTAGACGAACTGCTCCGCGAGCAGCCCACTTCCTATTTGTTTTTTCTAGCGGGACTGGATCCACTGAGTAATGCCATGTAGTCCATAACGGAGTACTGCATTGATTTAGACATGTGCCATTGTTAAAAACAAGTCAATTTCTAGTTGGGCTATTATATCGCCTACTCTCAAGAAACAATGTAAATAATGATCTCTTTTCTTGGATATTTAGTAGAACTAGGGGTCGTTTTTTACTTGGTCATCTAACCGACAATGAAATAATTGTCAAACCCTCCTACAAACCAGTCCTGCTTCGTTGGCTCGTTCCAACCTTTCGTATTTGAGATTTTCGTATATGGCGAGTTAAAGAGATTTATGCTGTCGAGGAGAATATAGCGTTGTGCTATTTTCATATAGGGGATATCGACATTTTGTTAGATAAAATCGGCTTGATAAGAATTTAACGTAAACCTTATGACTGAATATTGTCGAAACATGCAACATGAGCAGAGTGTAAGGTGTATACGTGTTGACTATAGAGATTGGTACAACTAATTAGTAATGAAATGTTTTCGTAAGCTTTTAGCTTATTATAAGCATTACGTCAATCTGAACGTCCACGTGTTTTTTTCACTGAACAGACATACACATTACCCACGGTTCTACAAACACAACGTAATCCCTAAATGACTTAATAACTAACAGATGCAGAGATAAGGAAATCCAAGTACGTGCGACAAAGCACAACCTCAAGTTACCTTCTAAAATATCAGCTATATACTGTAGTGCTATTAATCCAAATGCAAAAGTAAAAATGAGCCAAACAAAAGCAAAATTTGAGTATTTTCTGTTTTCTCATAAGGAACGGAGAGGAATACTCAAATTTTCTTGATCTCAAATCGGAGCCGTCGTCAAAAGCCGTTATCCATGCTGTTGTTCACTAACTAGGAAGTAAATTTTTTGTCTCGACCTTGCCCGAACGCATGTGGAGCTAAAGTCAACTAGAAAAAAGTACGACAACTCACGGTGCGCCTATCATACGAAAACCTAAGTAGATCATAGTTCTAATTCTGATGACTACTTTCCCTGTGTGAAGCTAACTTCTAGTAGACATTTTTCTTCTAGACCAACTGATAGAGTTGTTAGTGGAAAAGGCACAGCCTGTAGAAGAAAGGCCAAGTAGTTTTTGTCGATGATTCTCATACTCATCAAACATGTCTACAAATAATGGCAGGCAATAAACATCACAACTTTAGCACATAGCTATGAATATATCCTAGCTAACGGAATGTACATGACAGAAGAGGACCGTGACGCGCTTGTGAATGGCCCACGTTGTGCTTGGACCTTAGACTTGGAATCGGTTAGGACAACAAACTCATCTTACTGAAACTAAACAAGCCTAAACAGGAGAGGAACGCCATAAAATATCGAACGGTGCGTAACGCTTAAATGTAGCAAACTAGACTTCACTTTCATCTGAATCTTACGGCTTCTCCAAATTTGCGCAGACGACTAGTTGTCAACTCGCAGCCGACAAAATAACAAAAACAGAAATGTAATATCCGAATTTGCAAAAAAGCTATCACCAGTGACTAATTCTACATAAGATCACCACAAATAGTGGCGTAGGAGCCTGGAACGCCAGAGTCTGAAGGTTGCCGGTTTGATTCGCCTGATTGGTAGCTCGTATAGGCGTACAGACTCTACTCTGAGGGAGCTACGAGGAAAATAAACAAAACATTATAAAATAACGTCGTCTACAGATTTTTGGGTTCATTGGTTACAACATGTCCCCCTTGTCGGAAGACCTCTCCTCAGAAAAATACAAAAGCTCGTCCTGACCCTGAGGACCGTTTACTGTGAAAAAACACAATAAGACTATAGCGTGAGCTACCATGACCTTGTGAAGGCACAGACCAGTTCTCCTGCTAGTTTTCAATAGTCTTCACTCCCCAACCTACTGCAGTGTATATCGAACTTTTCGATGAGGTTCAGCAGAAGATTAACTTGATTGAGAAAGCTATTCAACGCATTTAGCTTGACTAAGCCATCGTCTATTAGTTAGCTTGAATTTCTTGGCAGGGTTTCATTGATGCTCCATATTTCCAGGTTCGATTGAATCCAGTTTGTTTTGACAAATGGTTGGTTATCATTATGTTAATTCTATTAAACTAAACGTTTACTTCTAATAATTTATTGTGATAAATAAAATTATCAATTTTCTTTTACTGCTCGGCAGACTAAAGAAAGCCATTAATTAAAATCGTGTCATAGGAACATACCTATGCTTTCCAAAGATAGATAGATAGTAGCTACTATTGCTTACCAAGCAGCATTTTTGTTATGGGTCATGTTCACAAAAATTGACCCGGGCTCAACCTAGTATGAGTCACAAGAAAAGACTAAGGGATCTTCATTGCTGTTTAGCGTGCCAAAATCGCGTCCGCCTCTATGCATAGACAGGAAGTTATTGTTAGCTTGCAAGATTAACTTGCACCAATGACCGCTGTCCACCTTAAGAGGAACTTATATTCAATCAAAAAGATTCCAAGACGGTGGGAAAAAAATGTGGGTAGGCTGTGCTTCAGGATTAACCAACGTCAATGGAAGATGTTATGCTGAGAATATCGATTAAAACGCGTTCTCTTTCGTGATCTATGATCTGGCTCAAGAGAGCCCAAGAGAAGCAGGCATTTGTTGAGATTATCTTAAAGAACCCATTTATACGGGAAACAGATCAAAAGTTGTTATGATAGCTGCTAACTGTGGAAAGTGTATTTGCGCAAGCATCTCACAAAAAGGTACCCCTCTGCTAGCTCTTACTGTCCTCAAGTAAATTACGTAATTCTTACGCTTTTAACTGTTAATAATTCAGTGTTCTAGTAATATTAATAACATTTTTTTTTTACCAGAACAGATATTTGCTGCGGTAATTGTCTGTATAGGCAAACTATTTTTATTTTCATTTCCGACATTATATAACATTATAATTATATACAAAGTACTCAAAGTAGACAGTATAGTAAACAAGTGATTATAACTAGAAGTGGGCATCATCGCCGCGGACGTTCGTTTTTATTATTTAGAATTCTTTCTTTTGGGGACGACTTTGACGTATCGTTAGGCAGGATATGTGTCGATGCCCACGTTTTGTCACCAGAGCCTGTTAAATTCTAGCAGTTCGACCTTGATGCCCTAATGTCAGAGTCTCAGGGCAACTTCTATTCTTTCGAGTCGTTCCGATCGATGGTAAAAATGACGTAGTCTTTTCTCTTCGAAGGTGGCACCCGAACGTCATAGTTTTCGACTTTCTGTAGCTTTGTCCGGATCGGTTTACAGGCTCAAGCTCTCGCTCGACACGATACCCGGGGATCTGTGCCCAATAAAATGCATGTTCCCCTTATTGAATCGGTGCTTCCACGGGCAGCTGCTGCAAAGGTTTTCCATTGTCATTGTACCCATTTTAGGTAACAGGTGCCATAGCGGCGGATACATTAAAATCTCTTTATACGTAGTCCTGTGCGGTCAACCGACAAACCTTCTCTACTTAGTCAACCTATCGATCCAACAATCCGTGATAATGGGCCACGTTTCCGTTTTGTTATTAGAATCTCCGACGACGTTTACGGCAAGCAGAATCGTTATCATAGATCAAATCACTTGACATTTATAGAAGTATTCCCCAGGCACTTTTGCCATCAAAATGAGAGCTTCGAAACAAAGTAACATGAAGCTCGTTTTGCTAAGTTCTATTTCCTCTTTACAAATTTCAATAAGTTCACTGAGATTCTCGTTGGCAACCTCAATGAGAGGCTGTTTGCTGACCAATGAGATAGTGCTCCACCAGGTTTTCTAAAAGCTTATTTTTTTTAATGCAGGCCCAGCAAAGTATTACAGTAGGTTTAAACAGTTAATAAGATAAGCAATATTTGCTCGTTTTTACCCGCAACTGTTCTTCGAAGTAGACAAAAGGTTTAAACTAGGCCTCTTTTCAGCTCTTTTTCTTTTTCTCGTACACGAAACAAAATCGAGAAAACGTAAAAATTACAAGCTGTACTGAGCTACCAGATGTCACAAAGCTGCTCCCTTTGGTCGCCAGGAGTTCAAAATGGCGACTGAGCGTTTTCTAAGGTTTTTGCATGGCAACCCAGACTGTGCGAGTTGTCGATTCTTAACAACCAATTCTTTTATGTACACATTATAACTACTCTATATATCAACCATTATATACTTAATGCTAATGTTGATGGCACCGCAACGTCTGTTCACTTATACACCTGTACGAACGATGATCCTATATCGGTGAACGCCAAAGGACCTCTTTTGACGCTTAACTATTTACGGTACCTGTCCATTATTATTTTATTGTGTTTTTAGTGGACACTGAGTAAAGTCAAGGGAAGTAATTAATTAAGTCTAATGAGATGTGATGGTATTCACAGAATTGAAACGTTAGAGCCGAGTCGCTTCTCGAGCTTCGAATCACTTCATACCCTTAAGTAGAATGGAACGGTATAACCAAGCGTTGTCAGTGTCACACACGGATCATAGCTAACCACGCAGTAGAGTAAAGAGTAATAGAAGAGGAGCGCTTCTTTTCGCCAACAATGACACGGATCAGTGACTACGTGACAACAATATCAGAGTACGATACGCCTGTCTGACTGCCTGTGGGTTGTCTGATAGCTGACTTCGGCAGTGTCACCCAACAGCGATAATAAACCGCGTGAACCTGACTCAACAACAACGCAGAGGGGGTCAGCGATTCAACGTTAGGTCAATTCAGCTCAAGCGGCGATTTATCCTAATAGCCAGCAAGGCGTTGGAAAGGATCAGCTTCATCGGCAGCGTCAGATCAGTACTGACATGCTCGTCAAACAACGATACGCAAGATTGTGATAGACACAAAAGCGATGGAAACGGTCGTTCAGAGACAAATATTATATAGATAGAACAAGTGACATCGGGAGAAAGGTGCTACGACTGACTGATACGTTGGTAGCTAATGTTGACTGGTCGCCTGAGTGTCCTCATCGCTACTTATCGACTTTGTTAACCTAGCTGAAATAGTACTGTTAGATATCTTCTATTTAGTTATAGCTAAATGACAATAGTGAGTCACTAGCCGATTTAACAACGCTATTGTCTTGAAGGTGCACTGAAGGGTAGCTGTTTGAAATGGGCACCTGTCTATCCACGGTAGAATCATAGGAGAAAGTGATATACGCTTCAGCTGGCGAAGTACCTAAGTCTGCTAGTGGACTGAGCACGAAAATGATTTGTTCGGTGGATCTGGCAAGCTGGATGCAAAGAAATCACTTGAGAGGGACCAATTTCTGTGACAATCCTTGATAATATATTGTCAGTCATATAGATGGCGCTTAATTATTTCTGTTATCTTTAACAGGAATTATTGCAATTCAAGAAGTTTCGATTCCTCCTCTAATACTAATTATTTAAAGTTTGCAAACCCGCTCCAGCAGTTTAGCGTTGTTGGCCCCCCAGCGTCAAACGATGTATGTTTACATACGTTTTCGAATCTAAGCCACTTCATAAAACACCCCTAAGTTTAGTAGGCAAACACGTTGCAGCTGAATCATGTCCTCCCTTCCCAATTAATGTACCCGTTTTTACTAATAGGTTTATTATACGTATAATTTCAACACATTGTATTTCTCTTTTTGCAAACCATTTTACAAATCTTCTATATTTGCTATCGAAGTTGTACCCAGTCGGGCCGGGACGCAACGTAATCATATTTACGCTTCTACTGTATTGTATTTCTGCACAGGTAAGACACTGGCAATCGATGAAGCCTCTAAATGTCGCCGTTATTTTCTTCCAAGTCCCCTTCTTCGTTCGTGGTGAGGCAGGTATCTGTAATCTTCCTCCCAAATCGCGAAATATGAGATTTACCTGTAACACCCGCTAACTAACTACGTTGAAAGCTCTTGAGTTCGTATGAAACAGCGACCTTTTATTGTTATCAGGCAGCATTTTCCCTCAATATGGATTGTAGTGGTGCCCCCAGGATGGGGCTCGTCCCGTGGCTGGAGGAGGAGGCTTCTTGAGAAGCATCTTTTCCGCTCAGATGCTTCCATACGATGAAGAGTGCGGTTTGCGTCTACTAGACTAGTTAATATCCTTAGCTAAACAATGAATAAATGGTACCAATCGTATACACGAAATATGAGGTAGGGTAGTCAAAAGGAAGTGGCCTGTTCGTGAATAGGCTACGCAGACTGGGACTTCTTCAATCCCGAAAGCGGATTTCGTCAGAGCTCTCTTCCATGGAGTCTTTACAGGCAGGAATTTGACCGCACCATTTCGGAACACGGTAACCGGTCCTGATCCAGTGGACTGAATGGGCAAACGCTGGCGACTCCGCCTCTAGTGTAACAGCACTCACTATACGTCGAGAGCTCTCCAAATATTTGCGGCCAAATATCCGCGCCTGACTTATTAGGCTAAGCAAGAAGGCCGTACAAGGCAGGATCAAGTTCGTTTAGTGGCCTGACACTGGCCACTGCATCCAGGATCTGTCATGTATACGGGCCTGTTTCGTCCTATTGTACGTATCTCTTTCGCGACACAGAGTGAGAAGGCTACCGGGTAAAGCAGCTTCCCATGTTTATTAACGATACATATACTGCCGAATGCATACAGCGCACGAGAGCGAGCACTTGTGACGCATCTACGTACGCTCCCGCTGGTAAGTTTTGAGGATCTGCGCGTCCGCTTCGCCGAGCCCGGTAGAAGCTGCCGCTATTAGTAATAATCATATTTAGCAGAATGGCAGAGAACCGTTAGTACCAGGTACCGTTGCCAAAACAACGGCGCCAGTTCGAACGCACTAACCACCAAGATTTACTAGCTCAGGAAAGGATTTCAATTTGAGGGACCTCGACGACCAAGCAGACGACAACAAGTAGAGCACTCAAACATCACACACTCAACACAGACACGTCCAGACTTTGCATTCCCTGTAGGAACAGCCCAAGGCAGATGAGGTGCTTGTAGACAAGGGGGTGTACGCTAAGAGACCTAGGCCGGAATAAGAGGTGATAGACAAGGCCACTTTTGTGGTTCAATATTGTGAACCTGGCGGATAGCACCTTGAGGCAAGTAGCGGTGACCGTCGTTACTGCGGTCGGTTGTAGAACGGTAGGTAATACATATTTATGTATAACCCTCGTATGAGAGGAGAGCACCGACTTTGACTGCGATAAACGATTCAAAGAGCGACATTCGCTTGAGACACTCCAATCGAAGCGGGGTGAAATAAAGGTAGACGATATTTGGACCAAACAAAAGTGCGATGAAAGTGCAGAACCAAAGGACCGGCTAAGCCTATCCATTCGGACTTGTTGCGGGCAAATGCAGATGAAGAACATATATGGAAGAAAATTTATCTGCGAAGGATTTGCACGACGCGTGAAATCGGCAGTACTACCCATGCAGATACAAACGCTGGCACTCCTTGCTCTGCCTCTCCAGCGATTGGATTGGTGCCTCCTTTTGAATTTACAGGCCTTGAGTAGCTGAGATTTGCGAAAATTGAGGGAAGTGCCTGTGCATGTACTGTTGGCCTGGCCAATTGAAGATGCGATTGAAGGTGTGGAACGCAAGTGATAAACAACATCTGCACCTTAAAGATTTCAGGAGTGGCGCAGGTTAAGCTTTAGCTATTGCTGCTCTATGCAAATTAATCAATTTTTTTTTCAAATCTTCTACTTCTTTAGCTAGCATTGACTGCTAATGTAGAGAACTCACGCCTTTAAGGTTGTCAACGAAGGAAAACATTCGTAACTTGTCACAAATCAAATATTGCTTATATCATTGGGTGGTCATTCTAGGAAATAGCATGTTTATGTGTAAATGGCATATAGTTGTCTATTCATATCTTAACCTACCGGCAGAGTTTATATGTAGTTGTTTTTTTGTACAGAGCTTCTCATAGATTTCGACCTAGTCTCGAGAAAAACAACAATCGTAGCTGATAAGACTGATGTATACGAATAGAAGAGCATTTATTACCTCTCGTGCAGAATATTCTTTTTTAGGAGTAACACGATTAAGCAATTTCGAGATATCAGGTCAATGCTACGATATTCAGGCTAGCAAAGCTGCACCGGAAAGAGCTGCGTAGGCAAAATCCTAGAAAAGTGGTGAACAGTTCAATCGTTCATGTTGGTCATATTGAGTACCGTTGTCTCATTTTCCTTCATTGGATTTCGTTGTTGATCGAACCGCAATACCTAATATTATAGTGTGGCATGAACCTTCCGGTCTCATCCTCGACTCGATCCATAGCACCACGTAACGATGAGATGCAAAGCGTCGTTTTTGCCGCTAAGCTATCCTAGGTATGTACGAAAGCATTTTTGTTTGCTAGGTATGGAAAAACACTCAGTTGCTTGGTCTGGACTGACTGTACGTCGGAGACTATCCACGGTGAGTGGCCTAGATCCTACCCACCCTATAAAGGTAGCACTCTCAGTTGCTTTCATGGCCGGCATTGATCCTGTTAGCAAGCTCGTTCCCGTCTTCTCACACGAGATGTCAGCTATGTCAACCGCGCCTACATGCTTTCTTCGACGGATATCACTCCAGAGTTCTTCGCTCTGATGGCCAGCTCTACGCTGTATCGCTCCTTTCATATCTACCGAAATCCGACAATTTCGAAAAAAGCTGATCGCCTCACCGATTAAATCCAACCTATGACATCGACATGTTAGGTAGCTATTTCCTTACCGAAAAACCTATGCTTTCGCCATATCAACGAATTCCACCGCGAAAAACGCCAAGTCGATGTTCAATATACCCCTGCCAGCTGCTGGACATTGGCCAGTGAACGTACAGGTTCTGTGCGGCCACTTGAATGCGATCAATGGATGCTTTCAGCCGTTTGGTGTTGTTGTTTTCGTCACAGGTCGATAAGTCCCTTCATTTCACCAAAAGTACTCAATGCCGTGTCTTCACTGAACGAAATCTTGAAATCGTTTTGTCGCCTTAAACACAAATGTCTTCGCTATGCCAACTCCGATTTGCAAAATACGAATTGCTTGTTACGCAGTCGGCCTATCTGAGAAATGTATTTATCAAACTGTGTCGCATCGAACATTAACGGCAAACCGCTCGTATTTGCCGAAGAACGTCAGCGAACTTCAGTCTTTACGAAATGGATTCGCTTGGACGTACCACTATCCCAGCATCTACTGGTCCACCTCTGCTAGTCACAATAGAAAAGTACATAGTTCTAGCCAAATAGCTAGCTAGGCTTGGAAGTAATCCCTCTCCTAAACACCCCCCTAAAGACGCGTTGCACCGAGTTATACGGTATTTTATGTCCGCTACCATATAGATGTCCTTCGCCAAGTGCGTAGGCAGGTGAGCTCTAGTGGGTACCAATGTGTAACGAATCAGGGTCCCCTTGAGTGGTCCATAGGGGCGCTCACTAACTCATCACTGTACTGAGTGGCAGTGGAGACGCTGAGTCCTTGAAGCTGCGGCTGATGTTGACGACGTCAGCCGATGGCACCACAATGGTGTACACAGACTCAACCTATACGTGATTATGGCGGCCCACTTGACACCAAGTGCCAACCTCAAATCGGAGATTGTAGTGGAGTGCGACTCCAAAGAGTTTTCTAACTACCTGTCCGACACCTTGCGACCGCTCAAATCCTTACCGAAGTCCAGGTAGTAGAGCTTACGAATACGACAGTTATGTAATTGCCATCTAGCTAGTTGATAACAGTGTGCGTGGCAGCCATCTGTATTAGCAATCTTACCGAATTTAACAACGGCGAACTGCGGTCAAAGTAGTAGCCTGGCTATAGGTACTACTCAAGCCGGTGCTTACCTAAATTATAGTAGAAATCAATAGAGCGATCGAGATATATGTGCAATGATCTATGTCCAGCCCTATTGGCCCTACTGTTTTGTGTAATAAAGTATAAGAACTTATTGTGAACTCAAGTGGTTCGGTACATTAAGGCCGTAAGGCCGCGTCAAAGTGTTCTGTTTTCATTTAAGGGAATCGATTCTGTAATGGGAGATTTCGATTATGAAAAATCTTTGAGAGATTTTATACCCAGGTCACCCAAGGACAAGTTAGTTGCTAAAGGCTTTGTCAAAATGCGTAGCCTAAATGACTAAGTTAAACGACAAAAATAACGAAACCAAGTTAGGAACCAAAATAGCACTTATTAGTATTACGCCGTACGTAGATGAGAAAAGATTCGAGCTGTAACTCCTCGAAAACTCATATTTCACACGTCTTTATTGGTAGCTTCCTATCACAACTACCATTTTATTCAAATGGGCTATAAGACCGCTTAATATGTACATGTTTTTAGCCGTACTCTCGATTTCTCAACTCATGGTTCTGTCCTTTGAAGTATCTGCAAGTCGAAACTATTACGAAGGAATTACTTCGAAACGTCTGTACCCTTTTAATTGTCACCTCAGACGAATTCCACTGAGAAATATTCACGTATGACAATAGGCGCCAAAGTCGCTGGTGAAGTCGTTTATGACAAATTAATAAATTATATCAGATAATTGTCTTGCGAAAGTAAATAATTGAGTCTATATTTCACACAAACACATGTGGCAGTATAAAGCAGCCGCTCAAATCGTTACAATCTCAACAAACAACACTGCTTGAGGCATGATGTGACCTACAGAAACGGTCTAGCAAGGCCAACACGAAGGCGTACCCTGTACCCACCCATGAGTGCGATGTCCTGCAGGCGTATAAGACTACCCATAAAGGAACAAGCTATACAGGTATAATTTGGTTCAATATTATCTTCCTCCGCATCTGTAGCAATCATCAGCGGAATCATTCATAATAGCCGCGTCGACGGCACACCATGTCAAACGCAACTTGCTCTGTTAAGCCTTGTCGACTGTGGTGTTTTCGTCTGTAGTGCCTTGCCCCTTGTGCTTTTAACCGTATCTCAGTTTCTCGATATGTTAAGACTCAGGGGAAAAGATATTGAATCCTTGTTTTAACTGTCTGTTCGTTTAGAGGTCGAATGCCAACGAGCTAGAGTTAACGGGGTTAGTGCGATCTTGTGCACGCTCGCAGAAGCGCGTTCGATGGTGCACAGGTGTACCTCGAACAAGTCAGAGGCGGGGCAGATCCGTATCGGACGACCAGATCAGGCCGGCCGTCCGTGACACGCAAGCAGAGGTAACATCGTGTAGAAGTAATCGGCTTCAGCAACGATGTACAGCAATATTTAGCACAGTAGGCAACAATAGTAGACGACAATGACAACAACCTGAACGTCAGCAGCAACTTCGACACTGATGACGTCCGAAACACAAAGGACTCGATTCTTATGAAGAAAAATAAGGTCAGCTAGATTTCGTGTAGTGCCGCTTGTCTCCTATACCAGGACGTTAATACACTGTTTAATCTGTGTTCCCTGCATAGTCATAGCGTGCTATGCGACTCGAATAAGGTACGCTAATCCCACCGACTCCATAACAGTTCATTCGATCGTTTGATTGCAGAAGCAGAACCGTTCCTTTACCTGGCAGCGACTCCGCTGACCATGTGCTAAGCCAGGCTTGTGGCCTGCTAGTGGATATTTGTTTATACACAATACAAGCTACCATATGCAGGCGGTGCGAGAGATTTCGTATCGGCATCGACGGGACGGATCACCAAAGGACAGCCCATTTGACTGGGTAGATGGAGGACAAATTCATTTGGACTAAATCGAAACATAGCTCGACAGCGAGGAACGAGCTATTGATTGTTGTACGAATCTTGGAGCACCAGAAGGGTGGAGACTTCCAGCAATAACTTCGCTAGCAACAGCGGCAGCAGTGAAGATCAAAATCGTAATTGATTCAGGAGTATTCTACTAACTCGATCTCGTTGGCGACCTAGTTGAAAAGAATTGAATACTCTCCCACTCTCGATATGCGGCCGTCATCGTCACGCGGCCGGCGTTAACTATCGAATCGGTAAAATAGTCCGCTCTTACTGCCGTAGAGGAGCGTATAGAGCGTTGGCCGATCGTCAGATTTCGGCGAGCAAAATTTAGTAGTAGCTTTATTTGATTTGAAAACGACGGGTTCTTGCCTTGAATAGTTGTGCTATTCAGATTTGCCGTTCGATTTTAGTGAGTCACTTGGGCAGGTTTTATCATTGTTTTTAACAGTCGGCAAAAGGGATGGTGAGGTCAAAGAAAAGGAGGAAAAAAGGCTCGGGCTGGGTGTAAAGATCGACGACAATACCCGTTGCAGGCCTAAAAGCATTCAAGGACCAATGGAGATGACATCACGCTAGGTGTGCAAGCAGGACAAGATAACGGATCGCTTATCGGTGAAGTCACACGGTATAACGCCTCAGTAGACCTTTGTTTTTGGGGATTTGGTTTCTGTCTATTCCTTGGCTAACTGTAAGCTGATTAAATTTATTCTCGGCTCTTTAGTATTCATATATGTAGTACAGTTATATGCAATACAAAAACTAATAATGATGTGTAATTTGTCGTTAACTCATTATTATATAACGGCATTACGCCGTGAGGATTTATGGCTGATGGATAGAAATTAATGTCCAGTTTTAGATCGAACTTAGACAGTACGTACGTACTATTCAACATGTCTATAACCAGCAGTAAATCATCGTCAGGGCAAGTTTGATATTCCACCTATACCAATGCATATAGCAGGCCATGGCTGGCCTAAAACAATAGATCCGCGGAAATTCATACAACATGCACAGCCGATATCTCTACAGTGTTAACACAAAACAATGATATGTGCAATAGTGAAAGATGAACTATTACCAATTATCAGCAAAATACATTTATTTCATATAGTTCCAATCTTCGTGTGTTCTATAGGACACTGCAATACGATGACTAAAGCATCATCGGACGAGGACACAGAAATGCTATCGTCTTCACGCCAGTATCTCCGCTGGCATCGTCATGTCCAAGGTTCGTCACGTGGGAATTGTCGCCGATTTGACCGATCGTCCTACATAAGTAACTCGATTCATTGACTTGCCGCGGGCACTTGAACCCTTTTAGCAATGACGATGTCTCTTTGTCGTTTACTATTTCCCACAGAATCCTATTCTCATCGAGCTCATCGACGATATAGAGGATGACAGCGGAGCACGGGCGATTAGAGAAATGTTCCGTTTTGGAACCACTCACTCATCAATCCTTTCACTCCTTTGTCTCTCTGGCAGCCGCCGCAAGTTGACTTTTTGTTGTCTGCTCTATGTGTTCAACGCATAGAACAACTCGCTTAGATATTGCCAACGACTGGTATTATTAACAAAGCTTACTCGCGAGCCCGCATATCATTTTTGTTTGTGTCGAAGTGTTCGCGTTGAAGGGCCGACGAGTGATACTCTCGTGTCGCTGCCAACAATGAGATGCGTTACCAGCAGGACCAAAACGACGCATCGATCGCGGTAAGCGATCCTTGCCGATCCAACATTATTCCTGGACCTGACCAGAAATAAAGGGGTAATTACATCACCGCCGAACCTTCTGTTCTTCTTTGACACGATAACAAAAACACAAGCTCGACAATAGGTAGATGAGTCGGATATCTTGCTCAGCTGTAGCGTATATCTTCGAATATGGTCTGTTATGCCGGTCCAAACCTAGGCACCGACGATTGTTGCACTGTTCTGCTTAGGCTCTGCTCGACGGTTTACGACACGCGTCGATCCGGCTTACCAGCGTTGGTAACGACATGCACTAACCCCCTTTTCATAATCGGTAATCACGTGAACTTACGCGTCTTCTGTGCAGCGGAAGATCAACGGCCTGTCTATATAGTGGGTAAGCGGCAACCTAATAAAACTAATTCCCTGGCAGTAGCAGGGACACTTCCGCCTATTGTAGAGGCCGGATCACCTTGTAGGTGAAGGGAAGAGAGTTACGGTTAATGTGAGAACGCGACTTTAGTTAATTAAAACTACTTATCGTTGATTCCATACGAGGTGTAGTTTGTGGTTCGGGTCCCGCATTGAAAAGTGGGAGAACTTCTAAAAATTATGAATTAACCTTTGTCAAACGATGCAACTTCTCGGCAGTCCTGAACACCTTTAGACCGTAGAATAAATTTGAGCTAAACGCGTATCCTGCATTAAAATAGATGTTTCGGGTTTTACGTCTGGCACTTACGCTGTTAGGAACTGTTTGGAACGCAGACCCCCAGCATGAAACGCGTGCCTTTGAGCTAGGATCATCATGTGTCCTTAAGTTTAGCAGGCAAACATCTTACCACTGTACCGCCACCTGTAAATTATATGTATACACTGTAGAAAATACCTGAGAATTTATCTGATTTCGTGTATAGGCTTTCTTTATATATATTGTATTGTAATTTATATATATCTTTATAAATGTATTGTGATTGTACATGTTTATATATATTTCGGATATAAACATGTACAATTATAGGTGGCGTGTGCCTAACATAAATAATGTACAGAGAAAATCAGCTTGATCCAAATAGATCGTGTGTAACCGCGCCTCATACACTGAAATCGGTCAAGCGTAGTCTGGGATTACGATGCTAGCTAGGCTTTGTGTGCCATATATTTTTATGTAGCTGCTTGAACTAAATATTATATTTCACTTTAATATATAAATAAATATCTCATTCTAAATTTTTATACTTTTTTGTTTTTATTACTTTGCCTACGGTACCATAGCTGGTTAGCACAGATACACAGCTTTGTTATCCACCTCTTTTTTCATAAATATATGTTGTCAAATAAATTTATGTTGAGTATAGTAGAATGCACCGATTTCCACATAGTGTTTCTGAACCAGTCAGGCATTTATTTCGTCACCGTAAGTCCCACAAAAGAAATCCACTAAGTGGCTAATCTTTCAAGCGTTTTTGTACTGCGTACCAAGTACATGTAAATAGCAAAAAAACAAAAATCCATAAAGCTTACCTCTTTGTAAAAAAAAAACTATGCCTTATGCACACTCCGCATCAATGTTCGCTTATCAGCTTTCGTCTTATCTCTGCAGATAATCTATTTGAAGCGAAAAACAACGCCTGACTAATTCAAACGATCTGCCATCCATTGAAGTCGATAGAGTGGCTGTGGCTAGTTGGGTCACTTGTAAGCTTGGACGGGGCACCCGGAAGTGAAAATTTCCACCACTTTTTGTTTCTGCTTCAATGGCGCGTGTCTCATAGGTCATACTAAACCCTAGCTCCGATTCGGCCTTCATCGTTATTCATCGACCGGTCACTCACAGCTGGGAGATCTTGTCTGTCCAGTCAGTCAAGCCAAGCTCGTTTCGTCCTGCAGCGGTCAGTCCTACTTAAATGTTAAGCAGAGGCATTTATATGCGCTCGTGACCCCCTGTCCCGCTCCCGAGCTACGGACGATCAGACAAGATGTTGACTGTCAACCCATCCACATCCTTGTAGAACCGTTGAAACTATTTACCAGTCTGTCGCACTTAACTCTATCTAACGGGTTACAATGGCTTATAATGACATCAGTTGGGAGTCGTAGAGATGTCTTCATTTCCCAGCTCTCGTCTTATTCGGGCTAGGCTTCACCGAAGTGCGTGGACTTAGTACACACCCGACGTATCTGAGGGAAGTGCTGTTGTAGGAAATGGCCACGTCGAGACCATGGGGAATAGGCTCGAGAATAGGCTGTTATAAAATATTAGTGCAGGCAATGCTGTATTTAACATGCAGTCTATAGCATGATTTCGATTCGGATATTTTGAGATAAGATTTCTATATTGCGATTATAGAAAACGTATACTGGGTCGTTTCGAACCGGATGAACTAGGCCAGAAAGTATCAGCAGTGCCCTGGCTATTTAAAAAGACCACCTTAACAATGATGAGCTTCAAAATGCCTTAAAGAGGAAATAAGAAGGGTTGTGGATTAACTAAAACATTACCAACTCGTCCGTTCAAGGACCTACTAGGTGTGGCCTGTTGGCAGCGTGTTCAACGTGTTTAATGATATCGATATATATATAGCAGGATTTCTTCTACAGACCAGTAAGAAGTTGGAGGCAGTAACCTGTTTAACGCCTTACTTGAGTTGGTGTTAGTTTGAATTGAGCTTCTGGCTCATTAATAAAGTCATCAGTATAATGCTTAACTAGCATGGCAAGAACGTCTGTTACGCTCCGGGTGTTCTTCGAACCCCGATACTTCTGTGCTCTCGCGATGATAGGAACGCTGTCGCACAACAGGCTGAGGTGCAATGTAATTCTAAAATGACTGCATGTGCCTCTCAAATCTCCCGGGTAACACGCCTTCCAAAGTAACGCGTAACCATATTATCTCGTGCTGACTAGGTAGTTTAAAATAGGACAGCAACTAAAACCTTTATAGGTGAGCTCATGCGGACGAACCTGCATGCTCCGCAATAACCCGCTGATCGCACACTCAGTAAACTAAGCACTCGTGCGCACGTACGCACTCACACACACACATGAATACAATCGATAGAACAATATATAAATAACGTTCCTTCGAGACTGGCCTCTATTCTCGGCCACTGGCGGCTTTGGGTATCTCACCATCTCCGAGGTTGTTAATGTTTGCTACTCCTTCTCTATGTCTATGCAAATTTGACCGATACACATAGACGAAAGGTACTTCGCTATCGTAGTTGCCATGTTAAACGGAAGTCAAACTGGGCGATGTTTGGCGGAGCATCATCGCTAGCGAAACATCGGTTGATCTTCAGCCGGTGAACGGGGTTAATTTGTTTTGCTTTTTGCCTCTCCAGTGGATATCGTGCATTGAAGTTGTACGACGACGCGTATCCAGCGGACCGGTAGACACACAGTGGTACAGCTAGCGGGCGGTAAAAGACAGCGGGCGAAATGCAGATGATTTTCCGCTTCAGAGATTCCTTCCATCTCGGCTGGGAATCGAGCCTGAGCAATTTGTGGGAGCATGACATCCAAGGCAGCGGGTAGCTGGTTCAAACATTGTCACTATTCTGCCAGTATCGTCGGACAGCTAGGCGTTTGGGGCTCGTAGATGCCGCGTGGCCGGCTATGATTCAGTCAAAAACCAACGGGTGGCCTGAAATCGATGATATGGGGGCCACATCTGTTCCCGCTGAGAAAGACACCCGATAATATGGTGGCTCCTAGTTTAGTTTGATAAAAGCCAATATATAAATAGTATTAGGACCAAACAATATATAGTAACTAAAAGACAAGTAAGATAAACACATCTATTCAAAAAGTCCAATTTCATATTTATAGCATATAAGAAGATTATAAGGGAATTCATACACTATAGGATTTGTTGTGCTGGCAAAGGGCATAGAAGAAAGCCATAGGATCCGTGAGATTCATGGTCTAATTTTGGCGGATACCACTGAAGTCAACAGGTGGGTATTTGTTGGCTTTTCTGCACATTTAACTGAAGGCCCATTGCTCATAATGCATAAAAATAATTTTGTATACTACGAAAAAGTAGTTTTAAGGAGTTAGAATAACTTTCGTAACCTTCAAAATGGCAGCGAGATTTGCTGAAGTGCACAGTTATTGTATATTCAAGTTCTTAAGGTTAGAACTTGAATACATTGAAAAGATCACCAAATCTCAATAGCGAATCGAACCCGAGCTCTAATGGTTGTGAGACCACCACATTCATTGAACAATGCAGGAACAACGTTCTGATATCATACAGTTAACTCGCTCTTCAAATACGTTACGATGAAGTCTATGGAATAGTTCGAAAAGTAATTTTTTATATTACTAACATCGACTGTTCTTCTTTCCCTAATCCATTCATTGCTGTGCTTCCCTTTTGGCCTTTAAATTTACTAGAGTAAAAAAAAAAAAACACTATATCTTCATAGAGAGTTTTAAAGCAAAAAATACACTAGAAGCGACAAATAGCACATTGCATGATAATCTTATTAATCTTCTCTGAAATTCCGAGGTTAGAATCATCAGGTCTATTAATTGCAACATCATTAGTACCGTCCATTAGAAAAAGATCAGAGATCTTAGGGAAATCATCATATCCGTATATCAAGTATTCCTATTGAGAATTATTATTAGAATTAGTTGAGTCAGTAACAAGATCATCTTCGCCATCATCACTTACGGATATTACGGGACTGTCTCTAAAGGGTAAATCATTAAGGGTAATAGCGCCTCTGGATTTGTTCAATTCATTATTGCCGTTCAGTAGCGCAGGGACAGTAGAAATGAGCGAACTAAATAAATTGTCTCTGTTAGGGTTTCCGGTGGGAATCATAGAGATTCATGTTTGACGTGGCCAAAAGGTCTATTCTTTATTAATGAACTCATGGCTTAGTACTAGAAAGTCGGCAAGTTCGAAAAAAATGCATCGACACCTTAACGCAGTTAATATCTATTTCGAATAATAGGTAGTATAAGACCTACATAAGAACTTACTAAGTAAATTTTCTCACTTATGTATCTGCGTTTCCACAGTTCACTATATAGTTATGTTAAATAAAAGCCAATTACTTCTACGTATTATAAGTATTATCAAAAGTTCCGTCCCAATACCTACTATACTAATACTAAGTTGACGTTATTTAACAGGCAGCCGTACTTAAGTTATTTTTAAAATAAGTGATGTTTTATCGTCACTGTTTTAGTTGGCGGGTCGAGGTGCTTGTAAACGTTAATTGATATCATTTCCATACCGTTCATATCCGATAATGTCAGTATAACTAAATACCGTCTAATATCTAATCGTAACAATCTACCATATCCACGTAGGAATTAAATAGTTTGACTAATACTTTTAGATATTTCTCAGGCTCATTCGCAATCCTAGTCGTGCACTGCCTCAAGGCAACGCTTCCCCGTATCCATGCCGCACATCCCAGGCCACTTAGGCCCTTTTATCCGCTTTATCTAATCGGATACAGTTCTGCTGATGAAGACACTCAAGAAGATCTCAAGGAAGCCCCGACGTTGCCCACCGTTCTGCCGCGCTTAGCCATCTATCGCAGTTCGGATAGCGGATGACTGTGGCCCCAAAGCTTTACTTAGGATGGCCAGATGCACTTAGAAGCATAGCGCAGTCAAAGTTACTCCCCTTCTCTTATAACTACGTGTAGCTAGTCTGTCGGGTATTTAGATAACGAAAGGCATTCAGCTAGCAGAAGGTGGGGCAAAATGGGACAGGGGGCAATCAGAGCGATAAGGATCTGACCCAACTCTCTCCCCTAAAATCTACTGGCCCGCCGCCTTCTGTTCAGCCGGATATCTGCACTCGTACATTGCAACTGGCTTGGATTGCATGAAGGAAGGATTCGAGATCTGCGTGTCCCACGTTTACATCAGACTCGTCTTCCACTAGCGGAGACCAAATGGAACACCTCATACCGAGGTGGTCGAGGATTTCGATTGCGCCCAACGACAACAAGAACGGGACCGCCTCATCGATGCGTCCTTATATCCAGCACAGCCTTAGCACTTTGGGATTTGTCGAGGATCCTCTGCTGTCTATCCGTCGTGTAGCCCAACAAAGTATATCGCATCCGCCATAGACCCGTCCATTTTCCCCCTGGCTACGGACGTTAGTTCTGCGCGAGCGCAGCTCGAGACCGAATGAAGCGTTGTAAACAAATAAACACTTGAGATGAATACATTGACGGCGTTGCGAATTCGGTACTCGGATTACAATGACAGCAGAACTGGGCGCCACGGCAAAGTGAAGGAGCTTTCAGGCAGGGCAATACACGTCCAATCCAATACGGTATTTGTGTGTCGACGCACAAAGCCCAACCAGAGCTTTGCTGCATTGGTCCGTTATAAAGTCTGTCTGCTTTGTTTGGATACGTTGCGTATACGCCGCACCAGCTCTGTGATCGTATTGCGACGGTTGCCCAAGCGTGATTGGTGCCGTTCAACCCAAATGCGCTAAAAGCCTGTCGATTGACCGCTCACACGAATCCAGAGAAGACGACACATTGTATCACAAAATGGTCCACGTAGTAGGCATGGAAATAGTGGCTGAACTCCGAGACAATCGAGATGATGCGTTGATGCGCATGGACTAAGGAGATGTAGCTCGTTCGGGCGTCCAAATATCGCTTACAAACGGATACAGCCTAGAATTAATTATCTGGAACTGTATCTGTGTGTACGTGCGTACACTGTGCCTTCAGGAATACACCGACAAAGCCGATGATAGGGAGACCATCGATGGATCTCCTAAGCACTACACATTTGCTCTATATGTGCCAAATGGTATATTTGCAGGTGAGGATTTGTTTGCGGAAACGCGTATATTTGAGTTTGACATACACAGAAACTGGAGGCTCTATATATACAGTCTTGTATTAATTGGCGATAGGCACAATTGGAAAACAGCTTATGCGGTCCCGCTTGTCGAGACACTAACTACGCGTCCGTAATCCTATAAAGCAATATTTTAGCCGAAGACTCTATAGATGTCGTGTCGCTTTACTTGTAATCCACGATAGCTCCTAATAAGGGATATTTGTAGATAATTGTCAATGGTCTAGAGTTATAGAAAGACTGTGAGCTCGACCTTTGCACCTGGGTCGAGATTGTGGGACACGTTTACATATGCTCTTGCATACAATTTTTGCGGTGAACGATACGATAGAGGATCTTTTTGGTTGTGTCATACCTGTAGAGAACGTTATACGGCCTAGATTGCGTCACTGTCCTACTTTTTCCGTTCACACAATTCGTTCACGCGCAATATTCAAGACGGTAGCTTATAAATAGAAGGAACTCAGATCGTGGCCTTGTGTTGTTAAAAGACTTAAACTTGCATTTAAGCAGTACTATTATCGGCAAATAAATGTTACACTATGGTTTATGACATTATCAATAGTATTTCCTTTACTGCCATTACGAACTGTGAGGCTATTCAATGAATCAAAAAGTTCGAGTAACGTTTAGACAATTTAAGGTACTTTTTTTAATTTAAGGTAATACTTTGGTACATAGGAGACTTTTTTTTCTCTTCTGTGTGATCTTATCACTCACATGCAGCTATGTGTTTGTGATACGTACTATATAACGATAGTTTATTCGAGAGGATCGACGGCAGGATACGCTACGTCACCTATCGACCGCTTAAACGCAATCGGAATTACACAGTCACGCAATAATTGAAGCGTGGCGATAAGATTACGCGTCGTCATAGCATAACAGCTGTCAATTGCCATGTCACGCATCTATCAGACTCTCCATATGTCTAGATTTGTGTCAGCATTGATCGCTTATTTTTTTTTTTTATCTCGTAATAACAAATGCCTCATTGTGATTCTCTAAAAGATAACTTCGTTTCTAAACGTACTACCCCCTGACGATTTGTAATAATAAATAACACTGACTTGACGTACATTTGTAATGAATTTTGTTGACTGCCAATGGGGAGTTATTTAGATTCGGGCCGCTAAATAGCGCTCAACAGTAAGCAGCGGCACACGAACGCGTAAGAGTGAACTTTAAGCAGAAAGCTAAAAACGTCATACTTTAATAACATTCTGCTCTGTTTAACATATTCGAAGGTTAACGGAAAGCTCTCATTCAATAAACTGGACAACAATAACAAACTAACATTTAATAAACCTTCAATAAGCCTGGTTTAGGTCGTAACGGAACCTTACCAAATCATGAATTTCAAGTTAGGCTATCAAAACGAAAGAGTAAACCGAATTTTTTTCAATAGAAGCCCGTACCAGGACTATTTATCAATTAGGGGTTGTTTATGTCGGGCCAAATCAGATCGGATCCTATGATCAGTTGGGATATCGAGTGCTTCTTCGCTGCTCTTGTCAACCAAAGCCCGACGCCAGATCATTTCTAGTCAACAACCAGTAGCTCGAATGTACAACGGGTCCCATTCAGTTCCGAATCATCTTATTATCACTCGAAAAAGTCCCAATGGATGCGGTCGTTCTGGACGCGATATTAGTGTTTGTCATGGACGGTTCCTCGTCTGTTCTAGTCCTGCTCATATTTGTATACCACTGTTTGTGGCTGAATGTATTCTAATTGAAATTGCTTTAAGATATATTTTTTTTCTAACATAATCGAGAACAATTGCGTTGACGTAGATTTGAACTTGAAAATTAAAAACCTACCGAAAAATCAAAAACCGAGTATTCATGATATGTTTCGCTTC
Organism: Varroa destructor; assembly: GCF_002443255.2. Classification (NCBI taxonomy): domain Eukaryota; kingdom Metazoa; phylum Arthropoda; class Arachnida; order Mesostigmata; family Varroidae; genus Varroa; species Varroa destructor. The sequence goes on along the minus strand of NW_019211455.1, from coordinate 46,737,442 downwards.
ATACAATTTCCTATGATTTAATTTACAGCCTTTTGCGACATCGTTACTCAAAAAAGAAGAAGAACCTTGCATCTCCATCGAATCTTCATATACCGTGCAGTATTATCACTAAATAGAGCCAATATTCAGGTAGCGCATCTTATACAGTGTGCATTGTCACTTTTATTTTGTATGGAACATTAATTTTTCATAAGTTCCTTCATGACCCGCAGGACCTACTCGGTTCTTCACGACCTTGCAAGTTACTTACTTTCAGATTTCTCATTTGTAAACGTCCCCTGCTCTAACTTCCCCGACTTGCGAATATTTATCTCCTCGCTATCGAGAGGTTTGTGGAGGTTCCCACACTCAAAACTCGATCAAGACGACTACACTCTTCGCAGGCTCATGGTATCATTGACTGTCTTTTCAGTTCCCCATTTCAATGGAAGAAACTCCACACTGCCCCCGGCATCGCGGCATTTAGTCACCCGATCAATTTCAACTTTAAACTTTTTTGTCACTCCGCGTTCACTGGGATTCTTCTCCCCTCCGCCCCTAAAACCCCATGTGCCTGGATTGCCTCTGCTGTCAATGTCCCGTAGGCTCATCAGACACACCAACTCTACCGTGTGTGTGTGTGTGTGTGTGTATTTTGCCGGGTTCAAATCGTTTGTCTTTTCTCGAGTGTATGGGGGTTCGTACCAGTGGGAGCTTCTGATCGTCCCCATCTCCTCCTTTGCACATTCGTAGCTTTCGGCTCGAGACAATACCTGACTTTTTGTCAAAGTGACTTTCCAGCGACGAGTATCGGCGAACACCGCATGCTGAACTAGATCTAAACTAATCGAGTCTTGCAGTTTGTTGCTTCAGCGTTGAGCAGCTCGTAAGAGCTCAATTTGGGATCTAGCAAGGATAGTCAAAACGCTACTTTTACTAGCCCACCAGCGGCGCCAGCACACACGACTTCTGTTGATAGTATTGCTGCTGATGGTTCTTCAGTCAGATTTAAATAGACCGCCCCTTTTTAGCGGTGAATCGTGCTAGCTGGCACAGCAAATGAGTCGTATCTCCCGTGGAGCGCGAATGCGTGTGCGTGTACAGGCGTCGCTTAGCGCGCTCTGGGATCCTTCGGCAAAACGATGTCCCCAAGCAGATATAATATCCACATGAATAGATAGATGAATGCTCCTTTTTCCCTCTGTGGCTTCCTATTTGCTCTTGTCCATCATGTACACCATCATATATATCAAGCACGTCCAGAATGCTACACTCTGGGGTTGGCGTTCACCTCGTGTCCTTACGGCGTGCGCTGTGATCGCAGAAGTTCAGGAGACGACGCAGCAGCGAGGGCAGAAAAGCAGCCCAGCCAATAGCAGCAACAGCAGGAGCTGCAGTAACAAGATCATCATGAGCTAAGTCTTTTCCTATGCTCCCTTTCTCTCTTCATTTTGGCTAAGTGTGACCGTAATCCAATTTAAATACGGTGCAGTGCCGCTTTTGACTCAAAAGCGGTTCACCCGTCGACGGTTCGTCACCCAAGTGCACTTTAGAGCAGTATTAAGCTCCCTGGCGTTGACTTAATATAAATACGCGGCAGACGAGCGGAAATGATGATGTACGATGGCCTGAATTTTGGATTTAAATTTTTCCGCCGCTGTCGCTATGTTCGTAAGCAACGCCCGGCATTTGTGGAAACAGGGCAGAGGATTCAAGCGGGTGCGACACTGTGCGTGACTGGAGATGCGCGGGCGCTCTTAAATTGATTAGGTGATAGGGAAATGGCAAAGATAAACTGCTTTTCCGCTAATGTAAAAGAGGACATTACATACATACATAGAGACAGTTCAGTAGAGTTGATCGTGTAAATTGTTACAACGACCTGCATAGCATAACCCCGTTGATGAGTCGTACAAAGAAGAGATGTGAAGTTAAATGCTGCAGGCATCGGATGCACTTCACTGGAATACCGTTGTGATACGGTACGTGGTCCCGTTGTCAAAAGGTGTCTGTCATTACGATGCGTGCAGTATGCAGAGGTGTAGTTGATCTTCAATATATTTCCGGTTATACGATATAAATCAAGTAAAATCAGTGGGTAGTGATAGCGATTCAGTTTATTATATTGCTCATAAGAATTAGTCCCAGTCGTCTAAAGTAGTCCATACATTCTGCCAGTGCCGCTATCGTCTACAACAACTTTGGCGAAAGGAGCAGAAGCCAGTGTTATCTAATTAAACTTCCATCGCAAAACCACGAAGTTACTACACTCCCCCACCTACTGTTGCTCATTGACTAGCGTGTTGGCTTTATTCGTCCTTTGATGGCCGAAAGTAGCGTGAAAGTTCTGACGTAGAATTTTAATCCTCGCCTCGGCCCGTCTCGACATTGATTCGAAGAGACAGCTTGCTGTCCCTTTGCCTGCCACCGACGCTGCCTCCTACTCATTCCAAAGTTAGAGATCCCCAAGCCGCGCAGTCCCCCGGTAGCTCTTGTCTCTATATCGCCGCAGTAGTGGTGGGTGGTGATGCTAGTGAATTTTGAATCTGGGAGAACAAACTCTTTTAAAATTCACAGTCGCCGCCGCTGGCACTGCCTCCAGCAAGCTGCTGAGATCGGTCGCATACAACGGGCGAATGCACGAGCTACAAGTCAGTTACATGCTGCATGGACAAGCGAACGTTCTTCTGGGAACGGAATGAGCAAGAACTGAATTCGGGAAGGGGACAAGAAATGCGTCAAATGGCGCCGACTTTATCACAGTCTCAGAGAATCTCTCGCTCAGTCAGAAGTCACAAAAATTCTAACTGAATACAGCCGATTTCGACTCCATTGGTTGTTTGTGTGTGCACACGTTGAGGCTATAGCTGTCCTTCACTCGACCGACGTCATCTTCAGGGAAGATGCGCTGTAGTCCCACCCTGAACCGTGCGACGATGAACAAAGGTGACTTTTTGTTGCAAGTTATACACGCTATCCCACGGATCACTTTTCGCGCTAATCGTGTTACTCGTCGTCTGTTTTAGGCGGTAACAGTTGTAGTCATGTTTGAAGCAATATTTTTGGCTGTTACATTTTAGTAACCAGCAACAGAATAGAGCGATTCCTGCAGAGCCTGGGTCGCGTTCGGGTGAGCAGGGCATGCTAAAATGCTTGGGCTAACACTGAGAATGGCTCATCATAGGGCTAATTTTGATGCGAGCCCAATGATGACCCAATTCCAACAAAGAATCGTGCAAGTGAAGAGGCAATTTAGATTAGCAGAGTTCTTTCCTGTATTTCTGCAACAGTTAGTCGTCACCATGTTGCATGTAGTTGATACGCCTTGTTGCTTACGGCAGAAATGGCATCATATATCGAGTGATGAAAAAAAGAGTCGCGGCTCCGGTCGAGCAGGGCAAATATCGTTTGTTAGTTTGATCATTTGGGACGCTTGAACGTTTCTTTAGCTACTAGAAATCAGGTGACCCTTCCTAAACAAAAATGGGCTAGAAATAAACATTCCCAACCTAGATAAACACGCACACGCAAACCTTGTCCGCTGATTCGTCGACAACTAATTCCACGGGAACGTTCTAATCGCATATTCCGTCTCTATATACTTTAAAGCATAGGTAGGTGCTGAGGTGCGCCCCCCTAAAGTGTGAGCGTCAATCTACCATGAAAATAGCGATGGATTACAATGGATCATGTCTTCACTACGGTGACATATGCACGAAAAGCGCTTGTGTATACTTCCGTGCGAAAAGCTCACGCAATAGTAATGTGAGCTGCAAGTTATCGGCTGCTAGGAAGCGCCGTCGCTAATAGCTTATTGCCATTCGCACTTTTCAAATCTTCGCGCGCGAAATCGCTGAGTCGATTGCGACTTCAGATCAATGAGAGATAGAAAGGAGAGGCAGCGATTCGAATTGCACCAATTCCTTTTCGTCTCGTTGTTACGACTCCTCATCCCGCCGGTCCATGACGCCCCCTATATCAAGTATCATAGACTTCTTTATCAGTTTTTCGCTATCGCGAAATGCATGCGACATCGGACAAATGTCAAATGCGGAAACTCGGGTCTGGGACTTGCACGACGACTACAGCCTTCGACGATTGTTCAGCGACCGATCAAGATTACAACCTGCATTCCCATCAACACATGTTTCTAGCTTGTCTCGCTTTGTCTCAGAGACGCGCTTTTCGCATGTGACAGTCTGAAATGGATCATTGTTGCGAACTGTTCTTTGTTCGGAGTCTCTCTCAAATGTTTCCCATCTTCGCGAGTCATTACCTACTAGCACCCTTTCCATACTTGTGAACGCGTTCCGCAAACCATTGGGAACCCACTCTTTCCGCGTAACCATTTGCGCCTACTTTGCCCGCCACCCGTTTGAATCGATTACCATTGGAGAAAGAAAGAAAGAGAAAAGGGAAAAAGATCAATGCACGGTTAACCGTGTTTACCTATGGGCCGCCTTCGGAAAAGGACAGAACATCATTAGGGGTCCGTTTAGAGTCGGCATTTTTTCTATGGTGGGATACATAGGGAGTTTGAAAAGTCGCGCCAAAAAAATCGTGCCCGTGACGGCAGATGGAGTATGGACAATCAGTTGACTTCCGGTTCCGCCACCTTTGGCACCTTCACATCGCCGCTATACTTTGTCAGGGTACCAGGGCTACCCGGCCACTTGGGAAAGCTAAACACGGAGCCTGTTCGGATTTCCACTAATGTATTCCTCTGGGGCGAGCGTCTCCGCTCTCTAGGTGAAATGAGGAGCAGAGGGGCAGCTGCACTGGTTGATTGTCACCGGCTGGCCGTCTGTCCGCCCGTGGATGTTCACGAGCTATCAAAATCGACTCAAGATGGCGGATGTGACGTCACGAGCTGACTGCACTCGCACATTAGCCGGGTAGCGCGCGTGCCTCTGTGACGACCGACCGGTTATGCAAGTTTAATGGGACGCTGCGTGCCTCAACGAACCGGATCACACGATAACAGATAGGTTCGTAAAGGAATACTCGTGAAAGTGAGTGCGGAAGGGAAGATGCGGGAACCAGGCATCACCGCCAACGTTTGGATGGTGCCAAGCCACTTAAGGGTTGCATATCGGGTGAGGGAAGGCCTGCGCATGCGGACATTGAAGACCGTGAATAGTGCTGAAGACCAAGGAGAAGCGCGTGGCAAGCACCTCACTCCGCAGCCACGAAGAATAACATAACTGGTTTAAGGATGATTCGCTAGCACTGGCGGGTAGTGCTCATCGGCACTCGAGCAGCAGGCCAAGTGGTTATATGGCTAGAGAGAAGTCAGTAAACTTCGTGCTTTTGAATGGGCTCACTTTGTGGCTGAAGTCGTTATTAAAGCGCACCGGTTTTAGGGAACTGAGACAAAGGAGAGGACCGGGTGTAGGTTTGTTCGTACTAGCTAAACATTGGTCGGTAAAAGTCCAGTTGTTAAGGTTGGGCAGAGCTCGCGATGTCATTGAGATGACGGGAGGAAATGGTCGTCGGCCGCGTGCACGCTGAATGGACGGTGAATGAACTCAAAATCCTAGTTATCTTTGTGACAGATTTCGAGTACTCCGCAGCGTCGCTCTTGCCTTTGAAGCCTACGACCAAGCTACCTGTTAGAGCTTTTGGGAAGCATCGGAAACCAAAAAATGACAGCAGGTTTCAAAAGCTCTACATTGTATAGGTTCTTCTGCAATTTAAATATTGATCATGTAGCTGTGTAATTCTTCAAAATGCGCCTACAGGAACGCCCCTTATAATAAATATTATCCGATAAAGAGGTAAAGGACGAAGAGATGCACTAAAACGTACGAAAAGCCTTAATGTACTTTCTAAATATCGCTTACTCGAGATGGAAGCCGACTTTGTTTCTAATAGTCCATTTATTTGGATCTGTCTAATAGATAGAAGGGGACGTGAAACAACCGGACTCCTATATTTATAACCGGTTCAAAAGGAGCAGCTTCCACAAAAAGGATAGAAACAGCGTTGCAGCGAACGATCATAGAGCCTAAATGTGAAGAGCAACGTTGGACAAGACATCAGTATAGTCCAATCAATGACCGCTGAGCTTGTTGTAGTCACCCGGTCACCCACAACACTAACTCTGTGAAAGGAAGATTTTAGAACGCTGATGATGCACAAAGGTCGAAATAATTAAATATCATTATTCAATGCTCAAGAGACAATGGTGGCTACTAACGAACCTCGATGATCCTTAAAGCAAGCCGTCCATCTTTGTGTCTGTTTCTTCCTCGCGTCCAATATGAATTTTATACATCGCCACGCAATCAGCGTTAACTTGTGCCGCAACGACAAGCCTATAAATATTCGATGACACGCATTATCCGACAAATATAATGTTTCTTCTATTGCAAATGTTTACGTCAGTCTTCCCTCAAGATAAAGAGCAAGATGGCTTTTTTGGCTAGCAGATGACTGTACCAGCCTATTTTATCAGGTCGCTGATCTAGTAGTCTAAATGGTTTCTGCGTTTATATGTGTTGCCGTGACAGCTATACGAAATAGGCGTGTAACTACGTTGGCTCAAATCTCAACGCTAGCAAAAATTATTACGAAACATCAATAACGTAAACCTATTAAAGAAATAATGAGGAAAACAAGCGATCGGAAGAAAAGAACATTGTCTAGGTTAGTAGCTAATGGTTGCTGCCATGGCTACCGTGCCATTTTAGGGATTTTTGGACAAACTGCAAATAAATAGAGCGAGACCCACTTCGGTTAAACTCCCAGTGAGGGCAAATCCTCGATGCTAAATATACCTAGGAAAGGTGATTTCGAAAGCTTTTTCGCATAGAAGGAATAATTAGATGCTTTAGATTAAATCTGAGAAAAAAATGCTACTGTAGAATAGTTATCCTTCGCAAACGTGAACTCTTTCCTAATACAATAGCTTTTGCAAGTAATGTAATAGAGAAGAGTCAAAAAAAAAACAGGAATTAGTATCGACAGATCACGGTGTTCGTAAGCTGCTCTGTATGATATAGATTTTCTCGTTCGAAATACCGTAATGGCGTAATGGTAACCCGTCTACGTGATAAATTTAGACACACGTAACAGTATAGGTCTAAAGCCGGGTGTAAACACACCTACCTTTGTGCTAGATGCGATCAGCCGTCTAAAGTAATGCTTACCTAAGGAGTATCACTGGACGTAACACTGAAGTGTCTAGGGATCTTCGTTTTACGTTTGTTGGCTTACATTTGAATATTATAAACCTGAAATTGTTTTTGCCTAACTTTAATTTGCAGGATTAGCATATTTCATATATGAGAGAGATTCTTGTGTGTAGACGTGCTACAATAGCGGGCATTGGAGTTGAAGAAGTTCTATGTCCCTGATTACGCGAAACAGTTCTCTCGAATGGCAGTCTGTGGTATCTTTACGGTTGAGTGAGAACTGCGGATGGTCGTAATGTATTATAGAGACAACTTGAGACAATAATTCGAAGATATTCCTCGATATATATATATATATACGACTGATCCCTTCGATGACTACCGTTTAAAAAACAGAAGAGGACTTTATTACGGAATAACAAGTTACGAATGTATGGTATGCATTTACAACCAATAAAATATATTTCGTTATTGACCATTTTCAGAAAAACATTTTTTTAAGACTGAAAATCGGATACACCAAATTAAACTACTAAATCAAAAAACGTCCCTCTTGAATTTAGTATAATTAGTTCGGTTGACTATAATTAAATTTCCTAATATATTTTTGGCTTCCATTTATGAATGAAACTTGTATATTGTTTAATTGTATACAATTTCTCCATTTGTCATAGATTTCCTGCTGTGAAAAGTGTGAACCAAATTAAAAGACGCTTAAACTTGCGGATTATTGATAGATGCGTGCGAAATATAACATTATTTCAGTGGCTTCATGCTCCAGGTCATCGATTTCTTTCGGATCATTATAAAGTTTAAGAATAAACCGTCAACTCTATGACGGTCCTACGTTTCCAATTTAGTGACGAAACGTTATCACATCCACACTTTTCTATTGGTTGACTGCCTACCCTGCCACCCATGTAAATTCACCCGTCTAACATTAAATCCGGTCACAGTTTTAAGCCCCAAACGTTACATCGCCGTAACCGGTAACAGAGCCTCCGGCCCACTAAATCTAATGAGGACAATGTAATTATTCGACAAGAACGGGATCGACCATTTCCCCAGCCATTGTATGAATTTGTAATAGGCTTGGTGATGATTTGCGTGAGTTCGGGCTGTCACTATCACTGCTGCAGCTGCTTTTGCTACTTCTGTCCACGGCGCTTTTACCGCTTCCGTACGAAACAAATCGCATATGATACATCTATTCTACTATAGCCTGTTTTGCTCAAGAAGAAGGGATCGTTGACGAAAAATCGCGAGATAATTCGTTCTCTCTCGTTTTGATCGTTCGCTCTTGGCTGTCGTCGGGGTGGCGTGGCGTCGGCTTATCGATCCACTCAGTAACAAAGGCAAACCCCGACCAAAAGTTTGCTTTAGAAGCTACACATCAACAGGGACGCGACACGGTGCGCCTCTGCACGTTTCAAAGAGCAGTACGAACGTTGAAGCGAGGCGGGGTGGGAGTAATAATAAGAAAAAAAATAGATGCAGTAGGCAGCTTTGACCAGTCCGTTAGAATCTCATGTCACTATGAGAAAAAGTTACATGCACATGCAACTTATACACAGGTTGCTACCTTCATAGGCCTTGTGCTGGAGACTGGTGCTACCGGTCACTGATGATCCCGAAGAGAGGGACGCGTTCGGATTCTCCCATTATCCCTTGCGTGGACTTGAAGTGCGTTAGCTCGCGCGGGCGGTCGGTGCTAGTGAAATCGCGACGCAAATTACTCAGAGGAACGAACCACAGCACCAAAGCGACGACGACGCGTGAAGGGTGTCACGCGATCTCGATCTCCACGACGACAACAACGGTCATAAAGATACGGTAGGTTCCGAGCCTACCAGGTGGCGCACCTGTGACCTGAACTCGTACAGTTGAAAAAAGCATATCGTTGACGCACGACGCTGCCCCACCTATTACAACGACACTAGAAGATAAACTACCAAATCTAAATAGTCAACGTTTGCAGAAGCGACTTGCCTAGCCAGCAAAAACATGATAGCTAAACGAATAGTAGTAAATAACAATGTTTCTTTTTGTGTTTCACTATTACAAAGTGGCATATGATAGAAACTTGGGACGCCCAACAACTGTCCCTGACTGTTGTTCTGTGGATGTCTACGTGTGTACGCAGCGCCCGCGTGCCGAGGGTGTTCCCCAAGGTAAAACGACAGTGTGGACCTTAGTCCTAATAAGCGGTATCACTGCTTTGCCTGTGGTCAGGACGGCAATCTTCTAGTATAATACATATAGATGCTCTGTAGCGCAGTATTGATAAAAGCCATTTCGACAGGAGCAATCTGACAGAGGCTAACGACAGCAACAAAATTAGATGCCGAGTCAGGGAAATATATCTGTACTCAATGCGTAAGTGATACTATCAGACAAACGTAGCGGCAGTTCAGGAAGAACACCTGTCTAAGCGCAATAGACTTTTCACCTGGATATTGATATCATATTGGCGCTGGTTTGCCTGCGTCACACACTATTGAATGCTATCACATGTAAGAGGCTTGAAGGGTAGGTGCTTATTATGGAACTGCATAGACGTACGAAACTTTCAAAATTATTTAGAACGAAGCAGAAATCGATTAGTTTTTTAGGCTGGTAAAGTAATAGTAACAAAGCGAGTAGCTTAACAAAAAAACGAATATATGGAACCCAATTTTATAACGTCCTTAAATCAGGCCCGTACAGGTTTGCGTCATGTTGTAATCGGTTTTGACCGACTTTAGTCAAATTGAAAAGCAAGAAGCCAAAAAAGCTCGTTTTCCGAACTGAGCCACGTGTTGGTGTAGGGTTTCTTGTTGCCTTAAGGCAATACATGACCACTGCACAGGAAAACGGGTCCAAAGTCAGGCAGTAGCAGTGACTGGCTTGCCGGCACTGCAACACTGAATCCACCACGATGGTCAGCGTCCAGAGGGCAAGGAGCGGTTTAAAGAGAGCCACCCAAACTATTAGATATGCTGTCTGCTGTCGGGGCGCTTTCGGTACCGATGTCAAAGCAACAGGCCACTGATTCAAAAACACTGACGTTTACGCTTTCCCTCGATAAAGCTGGGTTGTTGAACCGTATCTGCACGGGGAGGAGCTTGGCTACATTCAATCGACCTGACGAACGCGACCAGGTTGTTTCACCCGGTTTTGTCAGATCAGATCCCCGGTTATGGCCGCCCAGCCTAGAAATTGACGTACGCGCAATGATCCCGTCGAAACCGAGAAACCGATAGCGAAAAAGAGTCAGAGAAAATATAGAGAACTGACACGTATACGATATAGATGCTCTTTTCGAAACCCAGAGCTGCGATCTGCGTGGGAGTGAGCTTTTGAGTTCACTTTGACATTTTGGCGGATGAATTTATGACAGCTCCTTTCCTCCCTTACATCGTACGCCTCTAAATGCTGCCGATCCTATCGGATCCTTCTACTTTCCGTGAGGTTGGCGAAAAGCCGTGGCGTTGGTAAGCTTTGATGCTAAACATTTTCAACGGATTTGCCTCACTTTCACCTTCGCTCGCTGTTTTGTGGATTCACTAGCGTAGATTTGAAGTGGAAACTCCTCTCAAGCGCAAGTAGATAGTGCATTTTGTAAACATCACACACGCATGGACAGCCTCACGCAGGAACGAAAGCGTGCTCATCATATGGCCACTTCGCTCATGAAGTCGCGAACACTATATAGCATAGCAAGCTGAGGTAGATGGCAGGCAGACGTGAAGATGCAGGATGGAATAGAGAGAAGGAGCGTGCGGTGTTACGGTGAGGTATTCGAAGTGAAATGCGATAGCTCGCTATGTCGCATATCAAAATGCAACCCGGGGGCTATGCTTGGCTAAAAGGGATGACTTTGATTCAATGTAATCCTATTTTATCCCGCGACTAGCTCGATGCCCTGTCGCATCATCCTTTTCAAGTCATAGACGAGTAGGTCATATATAAGTGTAGCATCGTAAGAACACGAGGAAATAATACAGGGTATCCTTTAATTTTTCAACGTTTTGCAGTGTTAGGATATATTAGGAATTGTAGGTATTGTGGTGTTCCGTGCTACTGGATAGCTAAGGCTTGTGGCGATGATATCTATACCTTCGAAGTAGCTCGACCAAGTTGACTGACTGACCGGAGCTTCTAAGTGCTCGATCATGCGTTGAGACGATGAAAAAATTCACCTTCGTCGTCGTTAGAGCTAGGCAGATGTATTCTAGCTCTTAAAAGGCACTATAACAAAAAGCTTTTAAAATCTGCTCTCCATTGACAACGATGTAATCGTCTAAACGCGTCCGTTATAATAGGTTATTTGGTTAGGTATGCCGGTGATATGTGGTTTCGAGATGAAGGCGTATCCCGAACCAAACAATACTGTCAACCGCACAGTTGGCAGCGACATCATTTCGAGGCTTTCCAGCCACGAAGTCGGAGATCACCACAAAATGCGTAAACCCCATAGAACACACATGTACAGCAATAGCACCAATAACAACAGCCCGCTAATAGTAGTCTGGGCCTACCGTGGCGCCGACCCCATTGCAGCGGAAAACCATGGCGGAATATTTACAAAGCATAAAAATGCTCATAAAACAACGTGACCGAGTAATAGAGTAGTTGTACTCAGGCGTCGGGCGCGTCCATTGCGCGTTCGCAGGTTCGACTGAAACCGCTTGTGCGACCTCAACAAGCGAAGCGTCTTCGTGGATCGCTTGCAGATCTCAGCGTGTGCGGATATGAACCAACTGCTAGAGATATATAGAGACAGAATAAGAAGCGTCGAAGAACCGCAGCCATTGCATCAGCTTTTGAGGGCAGACACAGCAGTGGTTGCAACGGAGTTTACGAGCTTCCGCATGCTCCGTTCATTTCATCCGCGTCTTCGCCGTCGTCGGAATAAAGCTGTCAAGATGATCTTGAGATCATCCTGTGATGTTGGTCTTACCGATACGATATTGCTATTGAACATGGAGGAGAGTACTCGACGCCGAAGGCTGGTAGTGAGTCCAAAGACTGATCTGAGGGAACTGGTTGGATAATAGCTGCTACCCGAGCACCGAGGGGGAGGAACGGCTGTATTGCAGGCATGGTCTCCTTTTTATTTTTTTCTCTTTCCACATCTTTAAGCGTTGCTCAGCCTCACAGCGATAACCGAGAAGAGTTTACGAAGTTCACGAAGTATCACCTAAGTTAGGTTGAGATAGGTCAAGTCGAAGGAGATCAGGTCCTGCATACCGCATGTATCCATGCTTGTTGCCTCCGTCCGCCTTTAACGAAACACAGGTCGAAGCTGGCCAAGATGTGATTTCATATTAGGCTCGTTTATATTTTTTCAGGCAAAACTGCCCACTGCTGCTGCTGCTGTCTCCGCTGCCAGTTTAAGTGTAAAACTGTCAACTTCTTGCAAATTTTAAATTACCCACCCTATCCAACTGCGCGCCCCGAAGTTCACATATGAATGTTCATGTGACGTATACAAAAGTACAGGAATAAAATCAGAGAGAGCTTTTGTGAGTAATCGGGGATTACAGGCAGTTGCTTTTGTTGTTATGAGCTCTAACGTCATGGTTGTTGATCAAACGAGATTTTCGAGCGCGGCATTTCGTTAAGATTGATTTATAGACGAAGTCAACAAAAGTCCACGGGTCATCAAGTTAGCGGGGAGAAGCCAGTTGATCATCAGGAGGCATGGCCAGTCGTAGGTCGAACTTACCTAAAATACCTTACGACAGTAATAACAGCAAAAATTTGGCGATGCAACACTTGACAAACTAGGGGTCTTGGATTCGTTTGCTTCGCTTCTCGTACCTTGCAAAATTTAAGAGCCGCTGTCATAGTACTATTCAGGGATGCAGACGACGATACACTTCAGATAGTTGTCGGGTTTACGCACCACACACGCCCTCATTTACCTTGACAAGACGCAGGCTTGTTGATTTAGCCAGTCAACAAAGAACTTTTCTGCTATGGCTAACGGACCGATTGAGCAGTGGTAAGGCAAAAGACTTGCAGGAAGTGGAAAGTGAGCCTCGGCGATCTTCAAGCGAGTCCATCACTAGCGCAAACAGATAGGGCCCTCTGAAACTATCAAGAACTAGGTTCGTACTCAACCCCAGGTGATTTATGGAGACGTCAAGAAAAAAAAGGCGACTTCCTTAACCGGGCTACTACTTCTAGATAAAACGCTTTCCTTTAGTGAGGAATAGTCACTGCCGCAGCAGCAGCAGCAGCTCCCGCTATAGCTGTCATCGCTGCTGTTGAAATCTTAATGAGACATAGGAGCTTACTTCGCTTCATTCGACACAAGTTATTTTTACTTCTTTTTTGTCTTTTCGTTTCCAACCATTGGGACGGGTACAGTTGCTCATGTCGGGCAGGTACGTAGAGTCTCGTCCGCAGACACTATCAAGGAGGCTTTATAGATTTTTCCGTATATCTATTCAAGGCTGTGTTCCTCTTGAATGGCTAGGTTCGTTCTTTCTCTAGGGAACGCCTTCATCCATCTTCGTGCAAAGCCTACCAATATTTGAGTGGTCGAGATGAGGTGAAGCTGGAAACAGTTACGAATAAAGATCGAAGGATGACACCCAGATGGAGTGCGCAAACCCGTCGATTTCACGACGTTTCGAAGAAGATACACAGCTTTCATCTCGTCGGCCTATCTCCGAACGACTTCGAGTATGCCTAGTCGTTTGAAGAAGGGAAATGGTCGTCGAGTTGAGAGGAGACGAAAGAAGGCTCCATGGACCTTTGTATAGAAGGACCGTTCCGTTGTCACTTTCCCCCATATCGAACTATCTCAAGAGGTGGCTAACAAAGAAAACGCCACATCTTTAGTTATAAAATCTCCTTCAGTAGCTCAAGTTTCGAGCTGCGAACCGATGCGCTGTTGAGCGGAGTTGATAAAACGTTCCGAGATTTACGTCTACTTAAATTCGGCTGCATTGTTTGTGTTGTCAGTAGACGTCTGGGCCCATGAATAGTGATGCACTTCTCTAACGTATATATGCACAGTGTTTATATACCTATATGTAGCTACTTGCATTCTAAAGGAGATTGCGGGATTTGCCTCGTGCACCGCTTCCAGCAGTGAGTTGTTTCGGCGTATTTCGAGCCGTTCCTCCCAGCGCTAAATTCCCTCTTGAGTGTAAAATTGTATCGCCCTCTGCGGATGCTTGTATTGTCGTCGAGTCACAGTTCTTACGCGAGCTAAATCGCCTTTTCAAATATCAGTCCAAAGTCAGTCGGTTGGTTTCAAGGTGAAAGTTTTCGTTGAGAGAGAGTCAGCGTTCAGAGATGCCTCAGAGGACCGCAAACTATGGCCACCGTGGCTCGATAGTAAAACCTCAATTTTGGTAACCCCTTTTAAAAGATGTCAGTTCGACAGCTCTGAGAGGTGGCCGGAGAAAGGGATGGCACAGTCTCTGATATATATATATATATATATATATATATATGGGCTTAATTAAATTCTGACTTAATGAAGCGCGATCGAGAAGACCCAGCATTAGTTACTGAAATTGTGTGTCGACTTTTAATAGCCGTTGAGAAGGGCGGGCGGCCACAATCTTAAAGCTGGTTGACATGTTTACCTAAATCTGTTCATCTATCCATAGTAAAAGTAATCATCCTATGATCAGCTTTCTCGCAAATGTTTCAGAATGAAATTTTTCGTTCTCATCTGAAGTATAACAATTCAGAATAGTCATATGAAGCAACTCACTTTATATGGCCCAATCATTGAATTTATACCCCAATGCGCCTTGGGTTTATGCCAAAAGATATCAGCTCAGATGGCACACCTCAAGCGCACTTGAGAACACATTTTTCTAAAACCGCTATATTTTTTTATTCTATTATAGCAAATGAAGAACTGTACTCGTCCCATATACTTTTCAAATATGCGCGGGAAATTCGAATTATTGCTGTCCCATTACTCTGTGGCAATACACAGGCAATAAATGGTTCCGTTTTTCGAAGATTTTCGCTATTGTACTCTTGTCGTTTAAAGTGCATGTTAAATCGTCTTACACACTTTGTGAATATCGTTTTACGACGATATTCCGACGACGACGACGACGGCGGCGGCGGCGGCGGCAGCGAACCACTCCGTTAAGTGTAGTCCCTTGGATGTGTTTATAGTACGGATTAAGCCATATGCATGTAATGTAAATGACATTTTTCGTTTCTCTTGCCTCTGGCTGCTATTAGGGGCTTCGTTCCGATTTTGGCCTACAGCGCGGCGTGATGGTCCGTCCGAAAGACACTAGCGACATTGTCGATTCTGTTTATCTCATTGTTTCATAAACGCCGTACATATAATAATAGTTCGTCGTACTTCGGAGTCTGTCTTTGCCAGCTGGGTACCTTTTCTATCAGCCAGTTCCGCCTGCCGCTGCTGCTGCTGTTGTCGTTGTCCTTACTGCTGCCATTCCTCTATTAAGCCGCTATCTTGAGAAAAACGTTCCTGTCGCACACGGGCCGCGCGACATGACGAAGAACAAAACGAGAAAAGGAAGAAAGAAAGGTAGATATTTTAATGTAATCATCGTCCCCAAACTCCTGCGAAGAAGATCAAGAGATCACACAGCAGCGTGAACTGCCTTCCTTCACGGCCGCCTTGCGGACTCCGGACCATACACAGTGTGCGCAGCTCGCCATACCTTTGTCATGCAATACGATGGCATCACCCATCTATATCGGCTCTACCCTTACACTTCTGAACGCTGCGGGCAGAGACCAAACCTACGACTGCCAGCATCTTAGCACATCGCATTGACTCTACGCGGGCAGTCGCGCCGGTGTTGGCTCTTTACAGCAGTAAAAACAAGATGCTCATAAAATTAGGAGGCTTTTCGCCTCGTAAACTTTTTTACGACGAAGTCTTGAACTGCCGCTCACGAAGGATTGCAGTTGAAGCCGATGCTGCCACAGCATTTTTAACGGAGCACCGCTGCCCACTGTGATGGGGTGCCGAAGAACGTAAGCTACTTCGCTCCTCTCAGTTTGGAAGATCTCTATACGAAGAGTGAGGAAGGCTAGAGCCTGAATATGTTCGTGCACAAAGGTGACGAGTTTACGAAGATCCCCGCCAAGCGCGTTGCAGCGGGAGGACACGAAGAGAACTGCGCAAACACGATCTCCCACAGTCTCTGTATGGGGCGTCAGTATACAGGACGTCGAAATGACTCGATAGGAGATGATAGCAAAGTACAGTATATAAGACTGTACGGCGATCCCAGCCCGAGAGAGCGCAGTCACATGTCATCAAGGCGGAGCTTGAAAATGAGGAATCTTTATAATGTCACTACGCGAGCAGGGGTTCGAGGGGAACGGTTTTGATGACTGAGAATCTAAGTAGCCGCTACAGAATAGAAGTAAGACGAATGCGACGAAAGCCTCGAGCAACGAGCTCGGCTGAATGCGATGTCGAAGTGGGCAGGCTCGAACTCACGCAAATAAACATAGATAGAGAGCGAAAAAAAGGCACTTCAGTGAAAAAATCAGACCCAATCTCAACCTACAACCCGAGGGAGAGTTAAGGGTTAACGGTTCCTTGCTCTCCATTCAGGTGCTAGCGGCAGCGGCAGCGGCAGCTGTGAGCGCCTCGACGAAGTCAATTTTGTGCGAGGTGATTGTTTATAGCGGCACGCGCGTACAATATCAGGCAGTATTTTGCGCATCGACGAATAATGAGAGCCTTAGTTACAGAGGGAAGAAAGAAAATTTTGCTGAAGGGATTCTAGTCGAAAGGCGGTCGGTTAGTATGGTTGCTTACCACTGTTGTTCCTTAGCGCGACGCCCCTGTTGCAGGTAATCCCCAATATGAGCTAAGATGGCATCGACTCACAATGTGTAGGTGGAGCGTCGTTGGTCTCGGCAACAGTAGTAGTTCATACCGCCGCGGCCGTCGTTGCTGAAACGAAGTACGTTTCCTAACAACAGGAGCTCGCGGTACCTCATCTGCGCGGACCAATCAAGGTCTGACTGGAGAAAACGAGAGATGAACAATGCAAGTATCGTCCTCGTTTCGTTACCTGTGCAAGAGACATAGTACTTTGTAACAATTTACAGACTCGATTCACAGTTTCACGCGACGAAGGCTTACCGATTTCGTATGAATGGACACGGAACGAATATCGTTAGGCGAGCTCGAAAGGAGAAGCGCTGAGTGACAGGATCGAATGAAATCTATAAAATGACATATACGACAGCTGTGTCACAGCAAACAACAATGCACTGGTGATCGCAATCGAAACTATCAAAAAGATAGCAGAAAAAAAGCAAGGTAAGATTGACGACTACGTTTGTTACGACCGCTGATCATTGCCGTTAGTCAAAGACAACTGATACCATACTCATTGAGCGTTGCGAAGAGCCCGTTAAAGGCTAACTCAGTCCTACGCACAGGAACTGAATGTGCCAAAAGCTTGCATCTAAGCGGTGCTATAGATGAATAGTGCAATGGCTTACTTCGTAGGGCCTTCGAGCTGATGGGAGTAATTTTTGATTTAGTGGCAAACAATTCAAAATGAGAGTACAAACTTTTTTCTTTTTCAAATGAGATATAACTCTAGCTGCGCAAAGGATATTGCTGTTTTGATTTCTATATATTTAAGCAGCCCAAACGCCTCAGGCCCATTCCCAGAAATATTTGGCTATCCACGAGTTGAAACCCGAATTCGTTAAAAATAATATATCTGAAATAG
Source organism: Varroa destructor (assembly GCF_002443255.2). Lineage (NCBI taxonomy): Eukaryota > Metazoa > Arthropoda > Arachnida > Mesostigmata > Varroidae > Varroa > Varroa destructor. The sequence goes on along the minus strand of NW_019211455.1, from coordinate 46,719,621 downwards.
ATTAAAAAAAGCCCTCGCTATTTATAGCTAAGTATGTTCCACCCGTGTGATAATCTTAAGTAGGAGGCTACCGTACGCCGTCCACCCCCCTGACTTCATTGCGTGGCTCTATGGCCGATTACAATTTCAGGGGGTTTGCATCGTGGGAACCGCGATCGCAGCGAAACTGCTTTTCTAATTATCCTTCATCCATGTGCCTATTGAAAGCTACAGTAGGCAAAATTAATAAGAGAATCGTGACAGTCATAGCCTGTTTCAGAAGTAGTAATTGGAATGGAGGTGCGAATCTATAGGTTCTCTGTCAGGATCGATTCTACATGAGTCCCGTGCAAAGCCTACCGCTCTAAACTTAAGGTCCGTATGCTCTGGGCCTCTAATAGGACTCTCTGATAGACCTGAGATTTACTCTTATTGTTGTTAAATCCGTAGTGTGTTTATTAATTGCCTCGTTTCAGAGAAGCGAATTATTGGCGCTCCTATCGTATGAAATAGGGCTTGAGCGAATGGGTAACATTAAACAGAGTTCTCTTCGTAGTAAACCTCAAGAAAGTAATTAAATTCGCCCGATGACCCTCTACTTGTGTCCTGCCATGAGGTAATAGCTGATTTCTAATAATTTTAGACGAAAGTACCAGCAGGTTAAGGAGATAGAAGGCGTTCTGGATGTAACCCTAAAAGTAGCAATCTCCTTCAACGAGAAAACTACTCCCTAGGAAGGGCAAATAGAAGCTCAGAGTAGCTCCTAACACATGTTTAAGGCTCTCGCGACCCGGGTGGTCGATAGATGGACGGTCATGTGCAACACCGCCCACTTTATTGACAAGTCCGTTTCAAAGACCCGCTTGAAAGAGTATCACTCAAGCGACCAAATTATAACAACTCCAATGCAACAAAGAGAGCTCTCTATGACTGACTACGACTGATTAGTTTCTGCCATATATAAGTCGTGCCGTTTTGGACTTCTTAAATCTGGTCCCTTGTCTGGTCGACGGCAATGAACCCAACGTACGACTAACTTTTATTGCCATTATGGTAAGCGCGTTAGAGTGCAAGATAATACTCTATGTGACAATGTCTTCTTCCAAACAGGACGTTCTTATGCCCGACTCTAAGTCAGTTTCGAGACTAGAACTTGCCAGGTATTACGGTGTACGAAAATTTACAGTTATTAACAAAATTATAACCTACGTGGGCAACGCGAAGCTTCGTTCATCGTGAATATACATCGTGTTGAGCGCAGTCGTTCTTTCTTCATCGAAAACCAACTTGAAAAGCGTGCTTGATCTAGGTTACACCTTGAACAAAAGCCATCGCAGTAAATTTGCCTTTTTGGTGTTTTGATATATGGCGCAGTACTGCTCATTTTATTCTCGCTTTCAGACTATTAGCGAGAAGCTTCTTCATTGTTGCTGTTATAGATATTGCCATTACATTACAGTCAGTACGTAGCTACTTCGAAAACGTGTCAAGCGACACCGACAATCACAAACGTTTCAGAGAAAAGTGGTAGATATATATTATATTAATACTTGTTTCCTTTTGCACAAGGCTTTTATCATCATGTATACTCTATCTGGTCTAATAATCCTGCTCTAGTGAGCCTATCTAAATAACTTCGTTGATTTCCTTGTCTATCTCAGTGAAATCTACCATAGGTTAAGAGCGGAAAATTCGAAATCCGTTGCTAAACAAGTAGCGCCCGAGGAACAGCTGCTACTCATCATCCGACAGCGTACGAGCAGTAGCTATTGTAGGTTGGCCTAGTATCTGGCCTGACGCGCCACCCTATGTCTGACTCCGATTGATGCACCTGTTGCTCTCCCAACTTATTCATAAGACATACCGCCGCCTCGGGGTTACAGCAGCTTTATAACTTGCCACGGTCCTACGATTCATGTGGTAGCTGATGCTTTTTATCTCGCTGTCATTCTGATATCTTCACCACTTTTCGGCCTTAATGCGGGGCAACCGTGATGAATACTACGTAGCAAACTGTTTCGTAGGAAGTATCTACCGCACATTTATGCCAGCAACTTTTAATCCTGTTAAACTTGAAACTATCTGAATTATATAATTCAGGCAACATACAATCATTGTTATTATATTAATTACCTGATATATATATATATATAAATTTTTTTTTTTTGTGGTACAAACGTGTAATATCAGATGAGAATAATTATCCTGTATGTACTTTACGGCCTCCTACAGAACCTCCCCGTTTGTTCGTACCGGAGTAAAATATTTGAGTTTTTCTCACTAGAATTGTGTCTTATCGTCTAAAACAGATAACAAATCGATAAAACAGATAGAAAATGTTGAGTCCGACTGCCGTTAAGCATTGTTGCAAACACCTGACATCGCTTAAAAACAAATTTTTGCACACACGCACTATTGATTTCAATGCACAAGCACGTTATTATCGCACCATGGCAGAAACTCTCCTGGTATAAAAAAGAAAAGGCTTCTGTAACAGACGACTTTTATCAAAAATATCTATAGTGTGCTGTTGTTAGAAAAATGCGAGCGTCGTTCGTTACATGATGTGGTGCAGGTTCAGGAACAGGAGTACTGTCTTATCAGGTCAGAAAAGCAATGCGTTACTGAGTATCCGACCCTGAGGGATCCTCAGCAGTACGTTTTACCAGGCCTTCGCCAGTGTCCCCCCAACGAATCACCTCAGCTTAAAGGAAAAAGTCTACGTATAGGTAGGTAGCACTTTGTGAACAAACCGTGCTACTGGGTTTACTAGAATGATCTTTTCCACTTATAATATTATTGCTTTTTTATATCAATTTTGCTTATTATATTTTATTGAGTTTGTTGAAAACTCAATATGTTTACCATAGCTATAACGAGTGTAGAGTAAGTTAGCTTGAATACTAAGTTAAATATTAAGAACCTAGTATAGAAGTGAATATACGTAAACCCGGAACACACAACTATTAAGTTAATGCAGAACTTTTGTGATTTTTTTTTTTCTAAATAGCATTAAAAGCTGTTGCTTTTACAACAGACAGATGCAGAGAACTCTGGAGCGTCCCAAAACAATTTAAAGCACATCCCAGCTGTTATACGAATTCAGCCCTATATAAATGTTGTGAAGTAAATTCACAACAGGATGTAAATAGTGTAAACCCAGTTTATTTAATAAGAATTTCAGAAGATACGATCTCAAATCATAGGGCAAAGATAAAATGTATACACTTTTTCCTTTACCGCGTACAAAAAACAATAATATCTATTAACAACATTTATTAGAAAAAACAATTGAGTAGTGCTTTCTTTCGAAATACAGGACATACATATTTGTAAAACTAAAAAGATGGGGAGGAAGTCAAAGACATATAATGTCAACCCGTTTAGCCTGCGTTCGAATCCTACTTAAAGCATGAAAAATATGTCCCGATAAAAAATGATCAAAATTCAACTCTTTACCTGCATTAATTAATGTATTTTTCTTTAAATTTTTTTTTCTATTTTTCTACAAGTAACATATTCACGTAAGAGATAAAAAATCATTTTCATCTCTTCATTACCTTCTAATACATAATACAATGACTGGCCTTCGATAGCCATCGCTAAAGAGTCTTACGAACAGTGTGCATGTCGAATCGCAATTCAATAATATACAATTTAGCCTATGACGTTATTAGCCTGTAATAGGACCGTAAACAAGGACATCGCAAGAACTGCTTCAGCTGCCAACCGCCTGCTCGCCGTAACTGACTCCATGCAACTGTTACAAGCTCCCGAAGGGATTTCGTCAATATCAGATGCATATATGCCGATATGGCTGCATCAGCGTACGCCATCCGGATCTAACGATAAGGACATTGATCACACTGCGACGTACATGAGTAATTCGCATAGGCTACTACCTCTTGTCCCTAATGACCCCAGTACCGGCACCAACTAACGAAATAACCCAGCGTTAGCACCGCCTGATAGATCCAATATGCTCGTTATCGTCAGCGGCCATTGGCTATCCGCTATTGGCCGGTTTTGAAGGCCCAGCCTATTACAGTTTCGGATTATGCCCAGTCTTACACTACACTTTAGATAACAGCAGTCTACTGCCCCTGTCTGCTCCTGTTGCAAATGCTATCAAAACGGAAGCAAGCGTTGAAACAGGAAAAAAAAACTAAGCAAATTCCCGAAGACCAATACTAGCAAAATACGTGCAATAGAAACCAGCATATACAGCTTTCTTTTTCAGAGAGCCAGAGGCTATCCTGCAAGGCTCTGCAAAGACGGGGCATGCGTGAGTTCCTGCCGAAAAATGTGAGAGAGAAATAAAAACAGGAAAATTACAACCAAAGCAGGAAGGCAATAGGAGAAAACGACATTGGATGCGCATTCCGCCGGAACAACAGCGGTGGACCTATGGGCTTGCGACAGTCGTTTCGACTGGCGCCAGAGGAAAGAGAGACTGCGGAGTTCGCGCCAAAAATTGAATAATGGTGTCCCACAATAAACGTCACATCGACTGACCGACCAATCGCACCCAACCCTGTTGCAATGTGCGGAAGTCGGGGGCGGACGCCGAGACGAATTTAAATGGAACAGCGACGCATTCAGCTGTGCCTTAGAACAGGCCCGTTTGGTTTCGCCATACTACGTAAGGCCCGTGAAGGGGACTTATACGCAAGAATCCAGCGCAAGGTTCATCTGGACGAGCGACAGCCATCGTGGTACTAGCAGGACAGGAGCGACATGAGAGTCTCAGGTCGTATGCTACTTTTTCTCTTTTGCAGACATTGAATTGCGCTAAATAATAGTCTGAAATAGTGGCGGCACTGCTCGGGATATTTCCCAGCCAAACAGACCCGATTACGATGGGGGGCAGCAGTAAGAAAAACAGCAGGAGCCTTTAGTCAGTATCAAGTCACATGGCAGAATATCAGCCAACGAACGTGTTCTCTTAGACTGGCCAGAGGAACGCCAGCACCCCATGCTATGCGCGGCTGCGCAATGGTTTATCGATTACATATAATGTGTGTACGTTTCCTGCTGATATATGAGGTTTAAAGGCGGAAAAAGTGAGTGATAGTCTGGAGTGACAGTACAGTGGAGGTCCACGCTGAAGAACATGCCAGCGACGACTCGGTCATCCACTCAGGCAAACGTTGCAGTCTAACATCGAATGCCAGCTGATTCTCAGTGGCGAAACGCCAGCGGGACTGACTGACCACGAGTTCGAGTTTGTTATGGCGGGGACAGCCCCCACTGCAAGTTAATTTATGACTTTACGACAATGGAGCGGCAATGAAGAAGGGTAGTCGATTTCGCATTGCAGAACAGTTGCTACTGATGCCATTGGATAGTGGCCATTGGGCACGAGTGACCAGTGGCTACTTGTGCGTGGACTACGTTCAGCTTCTGAAGCTAATGGGGCCACCCCACCCCACCCCATCAGAGTGTCCGCTAGAACAGAGCATTGCACCTTAGCGGCTATTGTTTTCGCATTTATTTACCCCAGCAGGACCCAATCACATGACGCATCTGAGCGCTGGGGCTGCGGCGGCCGAGACAGCTGAAAGAAGAAAAAGATGATTTGAAAAAAGCAGCCATTCAAGACCTTATATTTCGGTCATCGTTTAAACTTTTCTGTCACTAGCCATTAAACAGTTGAGGCAGGAGGGAAAAAGAGCAAACAAGGGGTAGGAACAGCCGCTTATAATAGTCGGTGTCCACGCGGCGATTTCGGTTCCATGGATCGAAGACGTATTTACCAAACGAAGAATATTAATATAAATATGTCTATTTTTAACTGAGGTCCTGTATATAATTAACTGTTCAAGGCATTACAGAAGGGTCTAATTTTCCATGTTCATAACTGATTTACTCAGTTCGCTGGAAACTAAAAACCAATAACCATTTTAATTACTTCACTAACGCATTTTCTAGTTAAAAGCAATCTAGGATCCGTTTTAATTGCGCGTCAGGCAAGGCATTCACCGTTAAAGGATTTTTTGATCTCTCCGATTGCTACGTTTTCAGATACGAACTCCAATGCAGAACGTTCGACCGTGTTGACTTCGAAGCGTGGGTCAAACCTGCTGATTCCAGCTTCAAGTACTCGGGGGTCGAAGGTATTAAGCACCATATATAGTAATACATACGCGGGAAAGCTACTTTTTTTCCTCAGACTCCAAATCTAGTTCAATTATGAGCACCTAAATATTCTATGTTTCTTAGCACATTTTTTCCCCTCTGTGCGGAATTGAGCGAAACACATCGGCCACTCGGAAGCTAACAAAAATTTATAATTCGATTTCGCTGTATCAAGTATGAATTTGGTCCTAAAACATATTCTATCCTGTACATTGAAGAATACTTCTAAAACTTTTAGAATATCTTCACAAGTTCTTAATGTCCAGAATAATGGCATCGTCATAGCAGCGGACGAGATCGTCGCCATGAAATGTGTTTCGACATACGATTTTACAATGAGCATCGAAGTGGTTATTTCATCATTTGTTTATGAGTTTGCCGGCGCACCTTTGGCGAAAACCGAAGCTCTTCTAAGACCGAGCACCCTTTACGAGTCCCGCAGTATTCCACATTACAACGCTCCCTTTTCCACTCTAGCTTATGCTCATATTGTTCAGTATAATAGTCAATAAATTGCACATTCCGCCATTTTCCTTATTGCGGTCTCGTAAGGTTTGTTTGCCCCCATTGAGCACATCTAGCCAGTAGCATAACAGATATCTGTAGAGAACGTTAACAGACGCAACATGGCCTGTACTTATCAGGACAGCTTAGCCTGTCCTGCTATTTTGTAGGAGTTATGATAAAACCTAAGGCCAACCAATAGAAAGGACAAAGCATCGAGGATCCCAGTGCCTTTTATTTCCGTAAGCCAACATACTATATAATAAAAACAATACTATTTCGGCCTGCTGTATAGCCACGACAAGGCACGCTAAGAACGCTTATGTGAAGATACGCATATGTGTGTATGTGTAATCTACAGATGAACTTACCGAGTTCGTCCAGGATCGATTTAATAAAATTGGCCAGTGAAACGATATGTACCAATTCTCTCTTCTGTATAGCCTGTAGCGTGCTTTAAAAAGGTTAGCAACTGTTTACCGAATAGTTTAGGCGTATTATTAATACATATGAGTGTGGCATTACTTTGTGAGCGACCATAGACGCGTGCTAATCGCCTGCTACCCGCGAGATACTCAATATATATAATGGTCTTTCACGCACCGTTGACTCTCTGCACGAAGTAATAGGCGACAAGCTGGACACGCAGCGCCATCTAGAAACCATGGCGCGCAACTGGCGTTACCGTAGCGATAGGACGTAACAGCTGAAAGTAAATAGAGTCATACTGTAAATTAGTTAAAAACAGTTATTTCTTGATTGATATAATAGAGATATTCTCTCAATTACAGTTAACACAAACATAATAGCTATAATCGTATAATAACGATAGAACAGATGTGTGAACAATTTGTGCTTGTTAAGAAAAACGGTTGTGTACTAATGTTTAGGGAAATTTAAGAGAAAAAAGAGGAATATATCTAACAAACATTGAGGCTCAGGCAAAAAGCAGCACCGTTCTGGACGACATTTCTTAAAAGGTCTTTGTATTAACGCTAAACGCTAACCACAAAACTTAAATTATATAAAAAGCTAAGGGTAAGCTCGAATAGATCAATTGCTTTTTCTGGATATTCGTCCAGTCCAAAAATCCTAGCTTTACAGGCCAGGATATACTTGCATTAGGCATTGTCCTTTCTTTAACAGTAACATTATAGGGACAACAATAACGGTAATGACTATGTGCATATGCCACATACATCAGGTTACAAGCTATAGTAATATCTTTATATTCAGGGTTAATGCTTTGAAACTTAAGGTTTGAGGTAAGTGCAAGTCGTCCGTATCGGTTTACGGACTGCAGATCGTTTGACTTTGTTGTTGCGCGATTCCAACCTTCATAGGCTGAATTTTATACCGGCCAAGAGATAACTGGGACGTAAGAATATCACTTTGAACATTCTATTTTGGCTACTTGTCAAAAGCAATCGAATTTGGTAAATTCAGTACGAAGATAATAGAGACGACGATGTGTGAGTGCCTCGACTGTTCGTATAGTCGTTTGATTTTCATGTAACGATTTTTGCCCGTAGCTAAAAGCGTTCACTTATTTAAAATTTCCTGGTTCGGGGGCAAAATTGAAGAAGGAACACATCTAGTTAGCCATGGAGGTACTTGCGAGCGCTTCAGGCGCACCTTTGAAGCGTGAGCTTCTATCGATACTAGTTAAATTTTCTAGGCGTTTTAAGTAAAACGCTTACACGGCAATTAGCTGATATTTAAGGCCAACTTATTTGAACCAATTGAATTTCTTGTAATTAACAGAACAGTGGCTTAATTCAGTAATAAACGATTGCAAAAGTAATGTAAGAGTGAACTTTTCATCTATTATTTTTGAAAAGGATTTTGATTCTGAAAGGTTGCCTGTTAAATGAAGGTGGTGAAAATCCTTCAATCTCCCAGATACAGCTCAGGCTTACTTACACTGGAACTGCACGCCCCCCGCAATCATCATTAGTTATCGTTGTGTAAAGAAAAGGCCATATGGCAAGCTAGAGTAGGCACTCGCAAGATTGCTTCAGAGGCCTTCTTCAATGTGTCCACACCACCAGATGGATTAAACATAATCATATTTCAAAATTTCCTAATCATTTCTAAGTCGGACGACAAAAGGGCTACGAGCTTTGCTCTTTTTTTTTTTTTGCGATATGAGTATCTCGCACTTGTGATTATTATTTATTACGTTCAATATCACAGAAAGCGGACTTTGGAAGATACTGAATCGTTGTAGTCACTCTGTATATGATTGCATAGATCTTGCGTACGCACTTAACAAGGCCGAGAATCTCAGCAGCTAATGGTCAACTTAAGGCCCTGAAGTTTTCGTAGTAAATTAGCTACATAATAACATGGTCAATTGGCTAGGTTGAAGGGGAATGGCTGAAAGCATGCCTCAAAACGGGTTTAATTGAATGTTGCACGTATAATAATAAAGCCAAGCTTTGAATGTCTGTTATACTCTAGTTGTATCCTAGCTTTCGTGTTTTTTTCGTGAATATGCTTTTGATTAATGACGTATCCTGGTCAATATAACGTAGAGACACAATTGGCTATATACATTAAGGTGTATATCACTTAGTTAACTTCAGTGCAATTGTCCATATCGGAGCTGACTGCATAAATAAGATACTTGACAAATATGTAAATTTCGTAATAAAATTATGTTGACGAAACGTATGTAAATTAGCGACCTTTCAGAATAGTAATATCGCAATCGGAAAAACCTGATTTACTCATCTCCATTTATACCAACGGAAAATTAATGGGTGAGAAGGTTGTGCCTTAATTTCACGTCCTATTACAAATATATACATCGTATTATAACGTAAATCATTTGTCGTATGCCGTATGTCACCTGGCCACCCGTCAAGTTCTACGTTACTCAGCTCCTAATTTTCATATCTAATTTCTATTTTTTCTCAATAAGGCATTATCAGATCCACTGCTGACACCTTCTTTGTCCGTTTGGTTTGTCATACCACCCGACAATAGCAAAGTACAGCATTTACCAAGCCATTCTGACTTCCCTGAAGCCATTTACTCGACGTTTATTGTTTCATTACGTCCCTGTGATACCTTCTTTGCGAAATTGGTGATCTTCATTCTACTTGACTTCATTACGACTGCTCACTCGAGCTTCAAGCATCTACTATATTTGCTCCTTCGCCTCTCGGTATCATTCTGTCTGTCATTCTTCTCTTCGCTATTTAGTTGCGATCGCAGTCCTTTCACAGTTATACGATCTTTGTTCGCTTTTGTGCCGATTTACTTACACCCCTCTTGGCGGCAAACTACGACCTCTAACCCGATTATTGGCTACTAACGGGTATCGCATTATATCGCACAGGGTCGCCCACCACCAAGGCACTAACATGTGGGCTGAGTTAAACCCTCATGGCCGAGCTAAGCGGACAGGTCCAGAGGCGAGAACTGTCGCCTTACTTTTGGATAGCAGCAGCAATAGCATCCATGTGTCGACGCCATCGGCCGGACCCCTGCATACTGGGACCGACACGGCAAAACAAGCAATACGACGATAGCTCGTAACGATAAGAAAAGTATATGTGGTTGCAGCTGCCATTGGTCCGCTTGTCGGTTTTTGCTTCACATGACGAAGTCTTGCTCGATGCTAACGGTTTCGACAGTAGCGAAGCCAGCGGTCATCATCCGCTCTGAGGTTGTAAAGGGCAAATCAAATTGTGCGATAGTACCGGAGCATAGTTGATCGACCGCTGCCAGGAACGTAGTTCGTCCTGAGCAGCGCTTTCTATGAGAGTAGCAGTTTTGTAAGCGATGGCATGCCAACCGAAAAACTCTCTGGCTCTCGACTTCTCCTTCAACACGGCGACGGTGATCATAGAAGCTTGCCATGAACCTATTCGTACCATTGGCCAGTCAGTAGCGAACCAGGGATCGTGTCCCTGTTTCAGTGTGGTGATGGTCGTTGTAGTGATGTGTTGGCGTTTCGTTGTGGCGGCAGACTCTGCCAGCCATCTTCGTTGAACTCAACTTCATTGGCTCGCCCTTTCGTTGTCGCATTCGTAGCCGTCGCGTGTTCGTGGCCTCGGCCAGTGTCGTTGTAAGTGGCGATTTTATGGCGGGAACGTGTCGGGTGAGTCACAGCTACTGACGAAGACACGGGATGGGCGAAATGAAAAGGCTTGCACCTTCTGTACGTCATTTGGCTGCTGCTATTCGTACTATTGCAGCCGTAGAGCAGGGAGTTGGGCCGCAAGAAAAACCCTAAAGCCGTTTGTTGCTTGGTGTATATCTATGTCAATCCAATGCGATCTATAGGCGGTAGCGTGTCGTCTACATCCAACATACAGAGTACACTGTACATTGAGGTGTCAGCTTCAATGTAGTTTTTCGCCCCCTGTCACCCCAGACCTTGCCAAAGACTCGGCCAAGCGCGGCGCGGCCTGCCACATTATGGATAAGCATATGCACTCGTTCACTGAAGCCGTACTTACAAGGAACTCGGGAACACCCACGCTCCCCACGTGGCCCACTACATCTTAGAACCACGCACCTCGTTGCGTTCGTACAGCAAGGACTATGTGAGATAGGCAGGCGCTAAGAACATGACTCAAAAGGACAGATACTCCTTCGTCAAATATCGTCTTTGCTGTAACACGTATCTAGAGTAAGTGATAGCGTTACGGTGATGGCAAGCAAAGTGTTGCTCTCGTGCCCATTCGATGCCTTAGACCGACGTGCTACACGGGTCGTTGATCTTGTGACCGTCGGGAGCCTTGTCTTGCTCTCAACTCAGAACATCTTAGGCATTCGTATCCGTAAGGGTGCTGGTTGTGTCAGGCAGGAAAAAAGGGGATAGAAGTTTCTTGTTACGTTTTACCTTCGGCAGTAATCGTGTGGCTGAGGGGTTTGATGTCCTGTATCAGCGTGAAGGCACTTGGTTGGAACAGAACGATAGACCGCCTCTAATCATTGATACCTCGATCTTACCTGATCTTACTACATGCCGCTACATTGAATATTGATAGAGCCTCGTTCGACCGGCTTGATCTAAATAGAAATGAATGGATATTGCAGCGAAAAAATAAGCTTACCGTACGGGCCGGCAAGAAACATTAATGGGAAAAAGCTGGCGGAAGAAGGTGAGGCCTAGCGTGGCTTGACCCACCTTAATTGTCGATTTCACTCCTGTCTGCCGTAGTGCTGAGTGGGTTAAGTTATCGTCAGTGCCTCAGACGGTACTCCGAGTTATCCTGACAGGTAAATATAATAAGTGGCCTGTTATGCAAGTAAATACGAACATTCTACGTACTATACCCTTGTTGATGGAGACTTTTGATGAAAAGGAAAATGACAAGTTGAAGAGAGCAAAACGGACAGGGCACATGGATTTTAATGGGTCGTCATAGGCTAAGAGAGGCCTAGCAAAGTTTGGCGTCTGTTCTGACTTTAATGATTCGAATAAGATCGTTCGTCTTGCAATCCAGAAGTGGTGTCTTTTTCAATAAATTATCGTCTTTTTGTCTAGTAGATCAAACATTATTTTTTTTTACTTATAGATACTTTTCTGTTGAGTTCGACATTTGCATGTCCTGCCAGCTGGTAGAGATTATCTAGGTATATTTTTCGCTATTTTTTTTTTTAATAAATTGATCATTGTGGACTCTTTAAGCAATACCTATACAACACAACTCTTTAGAGGGGACTTACGCTAGCCAGCAAATTAATCATGGGTCCTGTATCGAAAAATACATCATTCGATTCAACAAAATAGAATATATATGACAACCAATAATCAAATTTAAATAGATAAGTTATTAAATAGATAAGTTATAACAATAAACGAGTCAATAAAATGTCTATATATATATAAACTATTCGGCGGGTAAAAGCAAATCTTTGAAACTTAATAACAACTTTTTAACTAGTTAGGCTAGAACGATGAATTTTTAATACTGTTGATGGTAAAAATACTGTTTCTTGTTTTTCAAAATACTTCTTTCAGCGCTTTTACAGTTCCCTGTTTCTTTATCTTATGGTTTTTCGCAGTAAATCGATTGTGAGATAAGCTTGCCACCAGTTGTCCATTTTTAGCACTTGGAAAGACCCGCAATGACACGGGCCTAAATCGAGGGAATAAGCGGGTTGAAGCGAAAGGCATGGCGATGAGGTCTGTCGTTATTATTATTAAATAGCCAGATTGCGTGCTCCCGATGGCTGGGCCAAAAATTCATTCAAGATGAGAAACTTAGGACAGCTAGCTATATTCATTGTCCTATTCTCAGCGATATGTCCTGATATCCATTGCAAGTACTACCGTGAATTTACGTTCGAGCTTATTCGACACTGCTTCCGAATTTGACTTATTTTTAGAGCGACGCCATTTTCTCGTCCGATTTGTCCCCGGCTATCGGTAGAGATTAGAACAGGCCTCGTCTATAAAAACCGTATGCTTCAAGCTGACTTTTTGGTTCTGCAAATTGGATCTAGAATACACGATACGCATTTCCAACCGGCTTGAGGTCGACTCACGGAAGCCCAACTTTTTACTTCTTTGTCACATTTTCTGTTTATGAGTTTTAATTCTGCAACACGTTTAATGTAAAATGTTAATTTTGGCCAACAGAGTCGTTTAATTTGAAGTTGAAGAGCTCCCTTGGTCGCGACAGTCACCTTTCTGTTGGTTTTCAAACACCGATCTCCATTCTTGAAGCGTTTGCATAATTCACGTATTTGCTTCCGCTTGAGGCTTTTTCATCTAACGTTTTCATTCATCTCCGATAAATTTCCGCACCATTGTAGCCTTCGAGGAACAAAGACTGAGTGTTAGTTTTCAAGACAAAAAAATAGTGCTTCTATCGAACTTATTCGTCATGTAGTAAACTTAATCGATTTCCACTATCAAACTCGTAAAAATAAGTTGACGTAATTGACAGCCAGCGCTGCGTAGTTTAAATGTTATGTAACTTTAAGTCCGCCTGAATGCGCTTAATAATGAGCCTAATGATTGACGTAAAAATCTAAAATGAAAGCAAAGGGTCACACACAAGGCCTCAAGCATCGCAAAGATCACGAAACAAGGTGAGCAATAATAGCAGAGAGCTGAAGGAATTGGTGCCGCAAAAAGTTTGTTTAAAAAAAAACACCATGTTGTGCAGCCTCCTCACTAACATTCAATTTTTTTTGATAATTATTCTATTAGCGAATGGAAGAATGTATGGAAACAAAAATAATTTTTTTGTTAGTTTACTCTTGACAAACTACCTGAAACGGGTCACCCTTATTATATGTAGAGCGAGCCTAGAAGTCAAATTACCAATCCTGCTAACTATAGTACTTAAATACGTCATATATTAGTATATGAACGTTGTTTGTAAAACGTTTTTAAATCCGTCGTTAAAAGTTGCAACAGCGACGACCGAAACAGTTGTAATGTTCTAGCGCGTTCTCTCGTCGAAGTCTTTCGATCTTCTTCGATGTTTGTCCTAACAAGCTCTATATTTGCCTTGGTTCTAGCCGAGCGCGGCCGGCCGGTTCGGGGTTGATCGTTTTTTAGGGATCCCGTGGCAGTGAAACGCTGAACCAACGTTGGAACCATTGTTTCGAAAGGTCCTTTATCTACGCTATAGTGCTCACAGTATGCGCGCGGTTCGAAATACAATTCCAACAGTTTCACACGTTATTCCAGCGTAAATTGCACCATAGTCACTTTCTTTCAATAGAATTTTCTTCGTTGGTGTGTGAATCGGGCCCTCTAGCGACCGCCATGACGGCTCAGAATCGCTACCATCGTAACCTGGCTGTGATTTAGGCAGGACAGGCATCGTCTGGCCGTCTGATGCGGCAAGCTGCTTGGTAATCGCATACAATCACAGTAATGGCTAGTGCCAGTTCAAATCTCAACGACGCTCAGAGATAACTAAGGATTTATGAAAAAAAGAAATAGGCAAAAATGATAAGTAACTATAGGCGCGGTTGATATGATCAGCCTGTTACCTCATAGGGCTGTTGTTAAAGCTGAGAGTAGCAAGGATAGAACAAGGATTATAGAGGATTATGCTGCACTGTTGAAGCTAAACATGCATATGGTGCAAGGTAACAGCGAAGATAAATCTGCAGTAAATTACAGCCATTGAGCAGGTTTAGTACCTGTATCTGCTAAAAAACTATATAGAGATTCTCTTATGGATCAAAATTATTCACAGCCAATTTTAATGGAGTAAATATAATTATATATTTTTGTGATGCATTTGCAGAAATCTTCGTAAGACCGAATTTTCTTGATAATACCGTATCAAGATCCAATGAGTATAATATGTATGAGAGTAATATGTTGTTTCGAAAATTCCGCACCAAGTCAGTTCAACAAAAGACAAAGTTCCTCGAGAAAGTTCATTCAGAATTACGCACAGGCACGCTTACCGTGTGATTATATGACAGTGGGAGCTGTAAATTGAAAACGTAGCTTTTTTTTGACATTTCTCTCGGGCCGCCATTGAGCCAGTAGTCTATTATCTATTACTCATACAAATACTATACCATATTCCATAGACGTTAATTATGATATGACTTTCAGGCTGGTGCGTTTCTAAGTGAGTGTTTGGTCCGCTAAACTGCGACTAATGTTTTGTATGATCCACAAAACTCAACGCCTTTTCAGACTTTTGTTAAAATTCATCCAAAATATGGTTGACTAGACTAAGAAATCACAACCGAAACTTCATGAATACTTCTAATCTATATATTTATTCTCCCTCCTCTCCCCCATTCTCATACACACATACGCACTACGTATACACAGTAAAGCGAAAGCCTTTGGACAGTTTGAGTCCTGTTACACCATATCCATATGTACATAAAAACGATTCATAGGAGGGCAAATAACTTTTAGGTTTCGGCTGGGTATCGTTGACATGTGCTCTTATCCTTATAATTGGCATATATCACCGTAATAATTAGTCATTACCATGTGAATATGGATATCAGACGTGATCTAACCCTTCGCCTAATTATTGCGATAACCTGTAAGCTTCAGAGGTGGAACGGCCCGTTTAAAGATACGCTTTGTATAGTATAGCACAGCCTCATAGACAATGAACACGTTCAGCACGCAAAAGTTGTGTTAGAAATAAAGCGTAGTTAAAGAAAAAAAAAAAAAAAAAAAACTACAGATGCTGACGCGCACGCTAATACCTATGTCAAATTTTAGAGTTAAATGTTTTAAAAAGTATGCCATAAATATCGAAGAAAAATTCTGAGCCAATCGATATTATACCAGATACAGTTTACACTATTAAATGTATTATAATGCTAAAAATAACCTATTTCACGCACGACACGTTAAAGGGGCGGCTGCAAGTTTATCAACTTACGAGCCCCATTCGTCATATTACAGTTGCCCCAGAAAATCTGAGGCGGGCAGCCAGTTTCTTTCGATTCTCTGCAGAGGGCGCTGGTTGAAGCACGCTCAAACTAATGACAGCTGATGTCTATGGGGCCAATGAAACTATAGAATAAACAATAAGAAAGGGCCCGCCAATACGCGACCGCTAACTTCCCTCTCCGGTCTACTCAGCCAATTGTAAAAACACAGTTGTCGTAAATGTAGGATTAAGATACAAATCGGCCTACAAACAGCTGAATATCATATCAGAGATGAACTGGATATGTTCCAGTAGCCGCTGGTAAAATCACATGGTATATCAATAACGTCTGGACGTATTAACTGTTCGTAGAAGTTGCCGGGAACTGTTGTTTAGCTGTCTTTAAACGACTGTAAAGTTCAACGGAGTGTTTTCCATGGAATCGATAAAACCGGATTACGTTGGCAACAAAGATGGCCGAAGTGTTGAGTCGTGAGTATCCCGAACAAGTAACTTTAACTGCGTGCCAACTCGAGTCTGGCTTTCTTCTAATATTTAGGTTAAAATAAGTGCTAGAAGGTCGAAAATGATCTGCCAGTTGTTACATGTGCAATGAACTATGCATAATCAGAGCTTGCAATACATTGTGAGCGAACGTGTGAAACAGTATTCGCTTCTTCTTCGTGCGATATTCATAAAAAATAGTAAATGGTCAGAGTAGATTGGTTCAATGTAAATCAGATGATAGATTCGAAGTTACTCCGAGTGGAGGAAGGGAGCGACTGGCTCACCCGCCCACGAAAAGCTGAGCCGAAAGAGCTGCAAGCCTGCCACAGGAAATCCAATCAGAGCATATATACAAAATGATCCGACCGTTTTAGCTAGTATAAAATGTTTTTTTTTTCCGTACATGTAGTAGGGAAATAAAAATCTGTCTATCTTGTAAGCAAAGATATCATCGTGCCATACTTTCTTAAGTGTCTACAAAATCAATAAGAGTATTTTGTCTATTCGTATTACGACCTTCAAACGCTGTATGTTTGCGTTAAAGATCTATAGCCGATCGTAATAATTTATCCGTTACGTTTTTCATTTCATAGACCGCCACAAATTTCATTGAAGCTCCGATGAGTGATTGCTATGTAGGTTTATTATGTTGCCAAAGATTTACTAGTTATAGTTATATTTATCTTCAAAATTATTCACTACGGTTATGTAAACTTGTCTCACGTGTCAAACCATACGATCGTGTCACGCATGGCCATTATAAAAAATAAAAGAGATATGGTAACTAGAGCCTGCTGTGTCACGTTACGTAGAGTCTTCTAACTGTCGTAGCACAAGTTCACTATCGATAAACCATCAGTAACAACAAGGTAGGTGATATTGCGCACGAGAGTCTAGATCCTAGGTACGGTAACGTCTGGTAACGTTACACGTGTGGCAAATGACATGGCGTTAAAATCTGCTGTATTGAAGGAGAAAAAAATCAATGGCTAAACAGTCAGATATATTTTCCTGCGCCATGTATTGTGGTGTAGTTGAGAAGCCTTTTATAATAGATGGTATTTTCGTGTTCATTCTTAAGGAACATGTGGTCGCCGTTGAAGGCGCAGTCTGTCTGTCTGTCTGACAATGAAAATCTGACCTACGGAACCGAGGTCAGATTTTTCATTGTAGATCATATTTGATGTACTTTTCTTTGACAACATAGAATTTTCAACAGCAAAATACAAATTTGACAAACAGTGTATCACGAACCTAAATGAGGCCTATCTTTTCCTAGGTTAGAAAACTCTATAATAGATTTGTATCGCTGCATATAGGTAAATAAGCCGTTTGAACATCATGCCGTATCTGTTTCAGTATCACGGGTGATTTAGTTTCGGCAAGGTCGCGATCTCCGGAAAAGGCTCGATCCGATTATTTAAGATGGGAGGATTATTTTATGTCGCTGGCAGCATTATCCGCTCGGCGATCGAAGGATCCAAACACTCAGGTATAACATTTTATTAACATTTGCTACTATGTACTGCAATTGATGTATGATATTGTGTGATCTATTAATGATGTGCTTCAGGCAGAAAATAGTGCAATAGAAATGACCCAGTGCATCTCTATGCAGCGGACAGCTTCTTCGTCACCTGGTAACTTTCCAATAAATTCAGTCTCATGATGATTTTGATTTATCAGAATCTGCTAGAAGTTCGAACCGTTTTCTGGTGGGCAGTTGTGCATGGTTTCAGTAGTCTGGTTAGCTATAAACGCGATCAGATCTCGATTCTTATTCATCATACACCGCCTACATTTGGCATGGTTTCAATCCTTTTGAAATCGAAGATCGGCAGATATACACGTATAGATCGGTAAATACGCAGTTTGATTGAAGAATGATTCGAGTTGCGTTCAGTCGGCGCTGTGAAACGCACCAATTCAACCACCTGTTACTCTCCGTTCTGACTCTTCGTTGCTTCTGCTGGGGGCCGGCTGTAGGAGATAACCATGCGAGGCGCTCGCCTAACGGAGATGTCGTGCAGGCCTGAACGGATCGATCGTCAGGTGCAAACGGCAGGGATGCCTACCCGTGGGAAGGGAGAACCGTTACTCGGGGCTTTGTTAAATAGATTCAAAGCTAACAAATTTCTTAATAACGTCCAGTTTCATTGCGTATCTCTACGAGTCACATTCGCATCTAAGACAACATACGAATACGGGAAAACTCGACCCAGAAAACCGATTGACCTTTCAAGCTTAGTGTTCGAAGCTTGTTTGCCCGGCTCGGATCGTCACTTCGCAAATATTTAAGTTCTGTTGTAGAAGTGAAAGCTGGACCTCGATATGACCTTAACGTTGTACAAACTTCAGAAGCAACGGGTCGAGGAGAGCGGAAAAACAGGTGCATAAAAGGAGCGTACAGGATGAAGTGTTGCCGCTCTTGATACGGTGCAGTTCAGCGACAAGTGAATAGAGGAATCGTCTGTAAATATGAAAGTGTCTCGGGGGCCGCAATCGATTCGGGTGGGACGGGCTGCAGATACAAGACACGTAGCAAAGAAGAATCTTCTTTATTCTTTTAGCATATAACTCAAACCTTCTGGTATTTGTTTTAGGTCGGCGCAGCGATCGTTACCCGGGACCACAAAATCGTTGGTTTAGGCTACAACGGAATGCCTATAGGATGTCACGACGACATTATGCCATGGGGAAAAGTAGGCGATGATTTGTCGAAAACCAAGTATGGATTTGGTAAGTTTTTACAGCAGATAGATGGTCTCGTGCCTGCGACATCAATACCTCGGTCATTCGTACGCTACGATCTATTCAATTTCGTTAGGTTGTTAGGAGAGGTAAGGTTCTTTCTCTCTCTACTTTGTTTAACGTATGTGACTAGATGACGAAAAGTTTGTTTTTCAAGATCAAATCGGCTTTTTTTTCAGACTCCAAAAGCATATATATAGCAGACGGCAAAACACAACATTTTGGACACTCATTATTCGTATCTCACTAAGGGCAAAAAGCTGTCGAAACTACCCGGAATAGGCGAGACGTAAACGACAAGGACGTATCTGGCGTTTGCTTCAAAAATGGCTCTTCATATTTAAAAATAACGTCTTCAAGCTAAAGCATGCAACCCACTCGACTTTTCAAATTCATCGACGATTGTTTTGATAAACTTTATAAGAGGATAATTGTTAAATAAACGTAAATTTCGTGGTTATAGAGCCCCCATCGCGGGCGGAACATCCGGTGCTTGACGTAGAAACTTTTTTTAAGGACGCCCCTCCCCTCCCCTCTACCCGTCATCTTTGGAATCGAAGTTAAAGGAAAAATTTAATAATTAGAAGAAAAATTACTGTAAAGTTTATTGAGCTTTTCAGCGGGGCACAGTGCTTTATTATTAGCGAACGAACGAAAGGAAGACGTAACAGTCCCAAACAAAAGCCACTTATTTTTCATAAGTCTTACATTTTCTATTATCTTAGTCGATTCACTATAAGATATATAAACTTGTTACAGACCGTAAGGCATATCAATAGAGTCTATTATATAAACGCTAAAGCTAAAACTTCTTTCATTTGGAATTTGTGCTTGTTGTGCATCTATGCTGACAGTGTGCCATGCTGAAATGAACGCCATCATGAACAAGAACACTCATGATATCTCTGGGTCGACTCTGTATACCACCCATTTCCCGTGTAATGAATGCGCTAAACTTGTCGTCCAGGCCCAGATCAAGCAGGTAGTCTACTTGCACCATAAAAAACCAAAGGTACGAGTGGGTCTGGCCTAATACAAACCATTGAGCTTTTGATCGGCGTAACCGAACGACACATTTTGGTTTCAAGTGGAATCAGCAAATACTATCTATGTGTAATAATAATAATGTGAAGATAATTGTTTTCACAGGACCCGATATACGTTGCATCCAGCTTTCTTCTGGACACAGCTGGAGTCCGTTATCGGCAATTCCAAGGCGAACGAACCGAACTTGTTATTAACCTCAACTATTAAAAACGGTATATGTATATATATATTGATGAGTAACGAAAGACTTTGTATTGCCTTCAGATGGATTGTGTTGGCAAATCGAAAAAACGGGTCTTAATATTACGAGTCCCTATATATTGTTCCCCTATTTAATTCGGTGAGCACTTTTAACACTTACGTATAGATACAATAATCCATCTAATCTCGTAAAAGGTCTCAACATAATCAGTTCACATTATACTGTATATTTCAATTCACAACGACAATTTCGCGCTGGAAATTGAGGCCCACCATCATTGACTTTGTACTTTAAATGGTACACTGACCATATCGTAGTGGCCGGTTGCCATCTAATTCTAAATCTTTACAACTTGATAGACAATCGGCTATTAGGCCTACTTTATGTACACACTAATTATTATTTGTCAATTGCCCGTCTCATTAGATAGACATTTTTGAAAGTAAATAATTGAATGCGTTGAATCTCACTGTTATGTGGTGTTTTCATTATACATAAAAGTAACTGCTTTCGGTTATTGATACAGGTATGCGACAGAATAATTAAAAAAAAAAAAATCATGTATAGACGGAATAATTTATAAATAATATGCGCTTGACGTTAACGTATGCGAGGTCTGTGTTTAGTTGATCTAAGCTTGTTGTCGAGGCATACGAACTTAGGTAAGCAGCTTTATATGTATAGCTAATGTACGTTTGAGGCTAGCGAAGACAGACCAATGCAGCATTAAGGAAAAACCGCTTCTACGTCACACTCTTGCTTCTATGAAAGTAATAAGCTTTATTCAAGAGGCACAGCAAATCAAGCACCGTTCGCCCGTTCCGTATAATCTGCTCTCGAAGTAACTTCGCTATACCGCTGATTAACCGAACTGGGAGTGCCGCTTCTTACGTCCATTTATCATGTGCCATTTAACAAACAGGTCGCGGCACCAATCTAAGGACACAATGCGCATACGTCAAGTTCTTCAGAACTATACCTTTCTTTGAACAAATAATTTTCGGTTTATCTTCCAGGAACCCTCCAATGTGGTTGCTAGCAGAAGAAGCGATTTGTCTTCTCGCAGGAAAGTTTTCGGCTTGTGATATGGGCCCCTTTGCTAGGAATACATACTATAGTGATACGCCAAGGCTGAATAGACCACATTATATTCTACCTATTATATATATATATATATATATATATATACTTTTTTTTTGAATAATCATTTTGGCATGCCACCATCTGAGTTTACAGCAAAACTCAGTTCCGAACAAAATATCGCCTACTTAATTTCTACGTCAGAACCGTTAGGGAAAGCAACTTCTAATTATGGTTCTAACTACAGCTAGCTGCCCGCAATAATTTATATTAGCCGATTGAGGAATAAAGTAGTTTTTCGAAACCGCATGTTTTCATCCGTGTTGATGAACAGACACTGTGGTACTATAGGCCAAAAGGCTTAAAAAAGGCGGG
>NW_019211455.1:46683304-46697672 GCF_002443255.2 Varroa destructor | reverse complement strand
TATATATATATATATATATATATAGTAGTTAGTACAATAATGTACAATAATTCAAACAATACTAATATAAGACTTAATTAATGGAGGTTCGTGAGCACGCAAATTTGAGGCTGGGTTGATATGGCTACTGCGCGAAGCAAGCTTGTCTGCGTTTTTAATCCAGCCAATTTATTCCAGTTAGTTGCATGAAGTTTCATTCAGCAGCTATTACAAGTACGTTCAGTAAGTGAAATAAGGTCAACACAAAGTAGTTACTGGGGTTCGAGCATTAATTATCGGTCGGCTAATCAAGACAACTTGGTTAGGTTAGGTTAGGTTGATTGGTGCTCTAAATGCAAGACCTTGTCGATGGCTTTGAAAGTCACAGGAAAGAGTGCTCCGTGTGCATTTACATAGGCCAGTGATAACCGATGTCTTTTGATGACTACTGGATTTAGTTAGTTCATCATGAATCGCATGTTCGAATTAGATATTTGCGAAATTGTTTGTCATAACGCAGCGAGAAGGACAGCCATGACCTAACATATCAGGACCTTAAAGGCCAAGTGATGTCTCCTAAGAAAGAAAAACGAAGAATGTTACTAAATGCCAGTGATGTCAATGGAAGGATGCAGAGGCTGTGTATGTACGAAGCTGAGTCCGCGCAGCAGTGAAGTTAAAAAAACTTCGAAGCCGAAATCTACGAGGTACTTCTAACACCCATGGATTAGCTAAAGACCAAAAACCTAACATAACCTGTGAATCTAACAGGCTACGATGGTCGACATGCGAGACCTGCGCCAAAGAACCACATGCAGCAACATACGTATTGACGGCTGCGTATAGATATAACGTCATTCAAATGGTAGAGGAAATTTAGCGGAGCCCTTGTGATTCGACTGATATTATGGTTTGTTGTATTTTTCTTATTTCTGACAAAAAGAAATCACGTAAGTTTCACTTTGTTTCTGTTAGGCAACTTACTGACAAACTAAAATTGAACTTGAAGAATAGAGCTAAAAACACAGTGTGCAATACAGCAAAATATATTTTCAACATATATATTACCAACGTATTAATACGGCGGGGAGGCCGAATTGATTTTTTGTAAATCTTTTTTGCTTTGTTCCAATAGCGCTGTAGCCCGAACTGTTTAATGCCTTAATGAACGCTCCGGCTGGATGCCGTAGCAGTTACTCTGAATGACGAAATCGCAGATCTAGGCTGTAACTTAATGGGTGATAATAAGCATAATCTTCCTTATTAAAAAATTAACGTCTCCTGTTTGTAGCTATGATGCATGCTAGTGAAGAAAAGATAGACTGGCTCATAAGTTTGCACGCATTTACAAAGCTGGTTTTCGATGAAACAAAACAGGAAAAATAAATTCGAATAATTTCGAATCGCTAGTGGAACACCATCGATGTCTGCCATCTTTGTCAGAATTGGGGACCTTGACAGAATTATAATAATGCGCTACTAAATACCTTGAGCCGCACGATATTGTAATTGGACTAGCTTTATCAATACTAATTATTAATAAGATTAGTAAGAGTAACTATTATAATAATGAGAGATGACTTTTACGTACGTACGTACACTATACGAAAATGACTGGGAAGACTTGTGTTGAACCTGTTCTATTTTGCTTGGAGTTGCTTCGACGTCAAAGCTTCCCGGTTATATTCATGCATCTATAGTTTCACATAATCTCCCCCTAAGTTATTCCTGGACGCTATCTAAATAGTACAGAGGTTCTAACCTGGAGGTCTGCTCCTTCCTTTCTATCTACCTAGTTGGAGAGACAAATTAACGGCTGGCGCACCGAGCACCGAGTGACTGTAACCTAAAATCTCCCGCTGTTTTCTTAAAGCAGCAATATAAATTGTTATCAGTCCAGTCACGATGACAGGAACATTTAGGATAGCGACGTCGCTAGAATCGACTGTTTAAGACAAACCTTTACCCTGAATTTCTCTCCCTCTCTACAGCTGTTTAGCTTTACTAAAGCTTATTTATGCCGTTTATCTACCCCCTTCGACGGGTATACGCCTTGAAAGTACCTTATCGCGTATGCAGGTATATGGAGATACATTTTCACCTGAAGCGGCCTCAGAGCCGGATGGAAGATCAGGTCTGCCGAAGACGCGTGTGGGATCCGGCTAACGGCCGATTACTCGGACTGTTGCGAATAATAACAAAAGCAGTTCCCGCAAATGACAGTATTACCTGAGTTGTGTGTCAGATCTGACCTGATCCGGAACCGATTCCGTAATACAACTCATTCCCTCTGCGTCAATTTCTTGGTTGGCCTTTAACCCTTATGTATATACGACAAGAAAATGGTTTGAGAGGGTATTGCGCTGTCCCAAGGGAATAAAGGAAGCTTACCTTTCGGAACAGCTCGCGTCCGGATTCATCGACATATCAAAGGAGGGTTCGGTCGCAGGACCCCGTTTCTTTTTGGCATTTGGGAAGGCAGACTAATTCTGAGAGAGTTGGCCTATAAATATATCACATTTATAAAATGTTCTTGGACATTTCTCGGATGCATAATTGTATATGCGTAAAGAAACGAAGCAGAGCATTTGTTTGTTCTCGCTTTGGTCATAGCAATTCAAATCTCGATCGAGAACCCTATTTTTTGTGGTAGGGGTTTCGATAGTATGGTTCACTCTTGACAGCTCGTACTGAAACGTTTGCCTAGACGCGGCGTTTACGTCCGACTGGCGCTGATGATATAAAACTATGATACAAAAAAAAGAGACAAAAGAAACAATGAATCCTTATGCATTTTAGTTCTAATTTCTCATAAAGGTGACTTACACATGCTGCAAATACGACAAATAATTAAAAACATACTGGAAAAACAAATACAAAACGTAATTGATGGAAATAAAAAGAATTTCAGACTTCATTTGGCATAACTCCTGGCGTGCAGTCTTGTGATTTAAAAGTCATGCACAGATCTGACAATTGCTAGCCTCCGCTTGTCACTAAAACTTCTTTCAGGAACTGCATAATGGATGAGATTAAGTAACAATCTGCTTGCCAGTCTGTATCCCGGTTTCGCAAGTGTATTCCAGCTTCTGCTAACCACACAATATACCATAAGATATATAATGCACCCCAGATCAGTCAGAATGTCAATGTTCCTCGTCCAATCAACAAATACCTAAGTGGCATGATCGAACCCCTCCACGCCATATTTTCTTATACGTGCAGCCGCTTTCTTTAATCGCACTAACACTGTAGAGGACAATGACAAAAACACGAACCCCATTCCGCCCTAACCGTTGGTGTTAATGAGCATTGAGCATTGGTTCTTGTTTCGCGCCATTGCCGGAATACGACAACTCCAAACATCAGGGTCGTTATCGGCCTCGACAGGTCGATTCCATCCTGATATAGGGGATAAGTTGATCGCCTTTTTGTGCCCTTCGCGTTCCTGGTCAACATAACCCTTCGGGGCCATTTAGGAGTATCGTCTTCTCAATCGATACATACTTGTAGCTTGTTCGAGGCGGATTACTCCCTGCGACAGACCTATCTGATATAGCGTCATCTACTTTGTTCTCCTTCTACCAATCCTATACAGATTGTCACTACCAGCTCACCGGAAAGGTTACTCTTGTATGAAAGACGGTGAACAGCCAGACAACACCATAGACCATTCGATATAGGGTATCATTTATACGGATCAGCATATCGAAGGGCAGTTGCATATCGCCGCCCACGCCGACCCAGCACAGCCGTAGATGTATATCCGGCGATTATCGCCGGTGTACACAGCGTGGCCATAGGGCGCATCTTTCTGACCGACTCATTTGGATCTGGCCAACGACAGAAAAGGGTTTCTCATCTGCCAAGGCAGGATAACAAAGAAGAACAGCTAGTCGCAAGTAAGTGTTTGTTGGAAAGGACCTAGTCGAAGAGTTATGGGTGTGCGGTAGCATCTCTCGTTACATGTTACAGCTAAAGGGGCTGACACGATACGGAGACAGGACATTACTTCACTGTTGGTGTTCGGTGGTATTAAGGTTTAGCGAAACGCACTAACCACAGAAAGACTGCGAGAGACGAAACACAGGAACTCAGGGGTAACTCACAATAGTAGACGACAGCATGGTGCACGAATAATTCGTCGCCAATTGCGAACGGGGAAAGCGGAATACACTAGGCACAGGTACTTTTACCACTGCTGCTGCTGCTGCCGATATCCGCTTATGCGGTGATCGTGCGATGGCTCGTGTCGGCTCCGCTAGATTAATAGGGTTGGCCCTTACCGCGCACATTTCGTCGAATTACATAGAACCGATACATCGTAGGTGGTCGGCGATATTGGTCTAGGCGCAAGGTGTCCAATCCTACATGTGTCTTGCTGTTCAATCCTATTCAATTCAATGTGGCTGTACGCGTCTTTCTGCCTAGACAGTGACAGTTGCTGGCCAATTCGCATATATAATTTGCAGCATTTATAGATGTAAGCATAGTTAGCTGCTACCCCGTTGATGGCCCTATAGCATCTAGGTGCTGTGCTGGGTGAGTGATCCCCGCTTATAGGCGATCCCGACTTGTGGCTCTAAATGGCCGCTACGCTCATTATATGCTATACTCTGATAGCAACAGTCATGGCAAGATGCCAAGCTAACGAAAATATAGGCGTTTGCTTCTGTTCGTTGGATTGCTAACCGTCGTTCGAAGCGCTGGGTAATCGATGAAGCAATTTCGGGTTGCCTTGGACTAGCTTCGCGGGTTTTGTTCGTTTGGTGTTTTGTCTTTGGCTACGCGAAGCATCGAGTTGAATCGAGCGTGACTCTAGAAAGGGTATCAGCGGGTGCATATGGATGCGGACGGGCGGCAACCTCCCCGTTGGTGTAGATTAGTCTAGATTAGAAGCTGTTACGCTGAATTGGTCGCTTTTAGGCTGCCTGTGGGGAATGGTGTTGAGAGTGCTTCAAAATTTAGGGAAAATAGATCAAATGTATGTATCTACATATCACATATGTGGCATTACTTGTATTTGTTTGCCCGTATCTAACTGACCATTGACAGTGATCGTCATAGCGGTATCGCAGAAATACGATCACATGATTCCGTTGATTAATGCGGACCGCTTTGTACTTTTGGAAGAGTACCAAGTGATCCGCATTAGTACCCTTTCAAATATAGAAAAACTTCTAGCAAATCTGCTAGAAGTCTTTCGGTATTTCAACAGGTTAGAGTTATGACGGACATGCAGGTATGAAAGTACAAATCAAAAACGGTGGCTATATTGAACGAGTTAACATAATTTTCTGTATTAGCATTTGAAATCGGTTACTCATTGGACCTGCGAGATACTAAAAGGACCGTTTCCTGGTATATCATATATTTAGTTTATGCAACGTGGTAAACCGTGTCTTGTGTAGATGGTGCCACCCTTAAAATTAAGCAAAGCTGATCTGCATATCTTGAACATTTTGTAGACAAGCACCTGGTTTTAGGAGTGATCTGTGCGAAATTTCGCTACTGCCAAATCCGTGGCATCCAGTTTGGTAAGGTGCATGCTTTTCACATTAATTATGTGTACATTTTCCATACCAACATGCATCAGCTTCATAAACAGGACCACAGGGTTAAGTAGATGGTAGCATCGGAGACGTGGAACCGGAAGAAAAATCTGTCAATAAAGTGAATTATTATTTTTATATATTCGGTAATATGTTCACGTTAAATTTGAACGCTACATGTCCTACTCACTTTTTAGCTTTTTTCTCTCTAAAGCTAAGCCTCATCTACGAATTGTTGATATTCTTTTGGATGTTACTATTTTCTCCATTCCTTATTCTTATTCTAATATTCACTATCCTGCGCCAGGTAAGCAATTCTGTCTCACAGAAACCGCTGGTTCCGATGAAGTTGACATGCAACACAACTTCGAGAAGCTATGCGTACATGGTAATCATGTGCAACGTAAATATTTATTCAGGACGGACCCATCCTGATGTGGGCAGCTGCAAAACAGATAATTCAATTTACTTGTTCTTCAAATCATATCCTCCACTAATCTTAGCCATCTATAGTGTCATCCGACCGATAGATTTGAATCTTCGCGTGCCCCGTTCACTGCCGGCGGCAGCTTTGAGTCAACTGTCTGTACTTCGTCCCATTACAAAGCCTGATTGTGATGATGAATCGTGAGCACATCTCGTGTTTTATTGCTTTCGTTCCCGTTCGTTTCCAACCTCTCCAGAACCGTCTGCTCGAGGTTCTCATTCTAAAACTCGAAGATTTCCTCAAAGGCTCCCTATCTCGGGTTCGTACGTTTGTAGCCACCGTCCTCGATGAGTCCTAGTGTCACCTGATGTGAGGACTCACGGAGCTCTTTCACATATCCAGCACCGCCGGGACTTCCACCCCCGTTTACAGGTGTAGCTACATCCTTTGCATACGGAAGGAGAAATAACCTCCCGTAACCGGCGGCCACTTCTGTCTAGCCATAACTATGATCAAGACAAAGCTTCATTGGTAAAAGTCTCAACCCTAGCGGCTATCCTTCATCGAGGAAAGCCCTATCTCTTAATCCCTCCCCAAACAGAACGCGCTCATCTTCCAACTGTCCAATTTTAAACGCGCGACGAACACAAGCCTCGACGAAGCAATCGCTTAATGATTTGATAGAAGATACGTATGTGGAAGAAGCACAAGATGAGGGGAATGTGCACTGACCAGATGCAAAAAATGACAATTGACAGCTAAAAAATGATAGGGATTTTCTATTTTAACAACTTGAATAGAAAACAATAGTCATAAGAAGCAGATACAAAAGCAAACAGCTTTTTGTGTTAGCCCTTTGTTTTAGCAAGACACTGAGAGCAGCAGAGCAATAGAAACGCTATGTTTCTGTATTATCCCAGGGTGTTTTTTGCAGTTTAATTTTTTTCCGTTGCACATCTGTGCTTATACTGAAAGGCCTCTAAACCCGACAATCCGGTTTAGATCAATGGAACCGAACTCTTCACGCAGTAAACGGGTGTACTGATATTTATCATCAGATTCAATATGTAACTGTACGTTTTTCTCTTATCTGTGTTTAGATTAAAAAAAAAACTGCCTATCCCAACGATGAGGTACGATAAAACAGCCGTTAGCTTGATCCAGTAAGATTTGAGCTGCGGGGCGCTCACCAGGGTTAGAAAGATGTGCAACGTCCAGAGCAAGAATATGTTGTTGAATGTACTATTACTTAACTCTAACGCTGTATTTTCAAGAAACAGAAGTTTTTTTTTTTTTTTTTTTTTATTGAATTGACGTTTTTATTAGTATCTTCTTAAGATTTCTTTTATGTCAACTGGATACATTCATTGACACCTAAAGAGATCATGAATAAGATACGTTAGTGTAACAAACTATATTGGAAATAAGAAATTTTTTACTTAAACCACCTTGCCTTTACGATAAATGTCTCGTTCGAACGTAGTAAGCATTAGCATATCTTTGTATTTAATATCATCTGCAAGTGAAAACAAATAAGGAAATCTAGCTAGTTGGAACAATCTTAGTACTATCGGTGGTTAGCGAGATTCCACGAATGACCATTAAACGAATGCTATCAATTTTTAGTAATATATGATCTACGGTTCGTGTGGAAGCTTAAACATAACAACCCTAAATCATTCACCAGCCCTTACTAGTCTATATATACTAGTCTACTAGATATCTAGTTCCTTTTAGGACAGTTTTACCTATGTATGAAACAATGACATACACACACAAAGACAAGCAGACGTTTTAATTATCGTCACCTATCCCCAAAATGGAGCATACATATATGCCACAGTGCAGCTACCGTTGTCGTCTGCAATTACATGTATAGAGGATGAAAAGGTTGATGCCTCATTTGTCAGCAACGTTTATCTCTGGCTTCGTCAATCGTAATAATTATATAAACTGCTCATCGGCTAATTTTAAGGCGAAATTCGGTCGTATAATAGGACATGTGTTCGATTTAACAAAGAGGTCTAGTATGCACGCATATATATAATTGAACTATCACAAAATGTAGATAATCTGTCAATATTCATATGAACGCATGATGATCGACAAATCGTCGATATCAGTGAATAGAGAATGTCACCCTCTCGCACGTCATTCTTTATAAGAAAGAGTGTCAATTGTTAAAAAGCCAAAGAAATTGTATGGAAGGGTCATAATAGGACCCGATAAGGTTTTTCGTTCTTCTTCCCGATAAGGTCACACCTTTTTCTAGCTCATCCGCAGACTTCCTTAGTAAAAAAGTCTTCATCAAAAAGCTAAACATAGATCATATGGCACAAAAGTTGAAAAATTGAACTCTCTTGAGGTACCTTTCTGGCTGAAATACATCACGTAAATTTTGCGTCGACCTTACTAAATGATGAGAACAATAGTTTTCGGATATATAGTTTCTTAAAAAAAAAAAAAGAAGAAAACCTCTTTCCGGAATATTCATTAGATATTATACCAGTCTGCTAACTGCCAGAACGAAATTGATTGTCTTTATTCCAAGTGATCGCAAGCCAAACATGTTCCGCGTTTGTCTGAAAGGTTCTTAAACAGACATCTTTTCACTGAACCGTCACCTAGATCTCTTTTTTGTGATAGCTTCGAAACGACGTTGATCAGCGTTGTGACTGAGAGGCGATACAGGTCCAACTGAACTGTGAATGTAATCGGTTGCGCCCTGCATAAAAGCATATGAAATGTCCTCTTGGCCTTTTTCGAAATTATTCCCGAACTACCGTGTTAATGCCCTACAGATGTCAAGCCATATACTAGCGTAATCCTTGTTTACTTACTTGATGCTATCAAGTCCCGCGTAAGTGAATGTTTTTTTTTATTGCGAAACTGATGTTTCAGTGACAAAAGTCGCCTGAAACTAATTCGACGTAGCAGATGAAAAATTTCGTGATTGATCGTTTGTTAAGTGACACTCGTCGTCGGTTCTTCGAGACCCTGCCTGCGCTGGGGGCTGAGCTAACGTGGTCATGGGGGACATTGTAACTATATTTCAAGCAAATCTAACCGATTTTACTTTACTTTCCACCTTGAGGGGGCCTTGCTTACATAATTCGGCGAGGGACACACCCAATGGCTAAATAGAGCATTACTCACTTAAGCTACTACTAAGCTACTGAATCTAATACTATTTTAAGCAGGCTCTAAATTTTATAAGACAATATCATCTCGGCCACTTTGCACTGAGGGAAAATTGTGTATAACGTCCAATACTGGTAGCAGATTCTCGAATGGGTTTAGATTCGATAAAATACCCTAAAACTAAAAGTTTGGATGACGATGTCAGCCCTTCGATTTGAGCTTAACTCTACTTAAGCTAGTCAGTATATCGAAACTAAACTTACCGATAAAAATTGACAACGATTTACTAATCGGAAAGTTATTTATAAAATATATGAACTATTTATTAATCAAAAAAGCTAAAAAAAAAACACACAAAAAATTCTTGCGGTGTATCCTGTTTCTTAACTATTCTAAAAACCACTCGGTCTGGCTATTTCGGAAAAATTGGGTCACCACTATTTTAAACGCACCTAGAGATTTAGTCGGCCTAAGCGATAGAAAAAGTTTGTTCCAAGACAACAGCACGGAACACAAAATTGACACCGGATCATTACGGGGATATCAAAAAATATCGGTTCCTGGCAAATGTTTCTAGTCTACTATATTCTATTCTAGTTCTACGCTTTATTCTTTACTAGAAGCTTGGATCGTAAGCACTCAGTATATGAATTATAAGCAGCTCCTTCAACTTGCCCATTAACTTTACAAAATGGTTTTTGTTACTAATCTCTGTTTTATGCCAGTGTTGATGCAGCGAAATGTATTCGAAGTTATTTGGTTGGGGTTATCAAATAGTTACATTTCTTGGATATAGCCAAGTTTCGAAATTGTCAACCGGACTATAACCATTTCCATTGCCTAATACAGTGCGCAAAATCTATTAAATTATAGCTAATGTTATTAATAAACAGTTGGCTTACTAACGTTCTTAACAAACAGACACATAACGTTGTATCCCTAATATAAGAACAACGAACAAAAATAAAGCCGCCCGACTATTTTATGGAGACTTACAGTCGGAGGTTATAAGATCGGACTCGATCGACCGGAGATCATCCATACCAACACTCATATCCAAGTCTCATCCGCTTCTGGCCTAGCTTAAGTAACAACGCAGGTCAGCAGCCTCTGCTAGGCAGTTGGCTCGGGTTATGGTTACGAAATAAGGGCTATACCGCGTACCCCAGCCACGGGTCTTCCTAAGGCTTCGGCCTAGTAGTTTGTAGCCAAAGCTGGGAGTAATGGTCCGACATCCAACCAGAGCTCCGTCTCATTGCCGCTCCACAGAGCCATCGCGTTTGCGTGCATGACGTCCAGTGCAGGCGCAAACCAGTCTAGCAGGTCTCCATTGGGTCTTTGACCTCCGCACCAAACCAAATTCCCCTTGCAAACATTGTCGATGCAAGGGCATCACGGGCAGTCGCACTGGCCATGTAAAGGGCAGCAGTAGGAGTTTATTCGTTATGGAATATAGTGCATAGGAAGTCTATGGGGAGAGTGGTCCGAAGCAGGATAAGACAGCGGGAAGCTGCAGACGCCGAGTAGGACGAGCGCTAAAGGGTATAGATGCGCGGAGCACAACCATCTAGACTAAAGAAGAAGGAGGGGCAAATGGCGCAGAAAAGGGCATAAGATAAAAGATCGGTTTCCTGCTTGTGAGCAAAACGGGCAGTGATTTGTGATAAAAACAAAAAGCGATAAGAAAATAAGTAAACACGAGAGGGACTGGTCATGAAAGTGTGTAGTCATTTAGACAATCTGAGGTTCAAAGGTTTCCTACAAATCAAAGCCTGAAGGTTTTGTAAGCAAGTCTAGGACGGCACATTGTCATGAAATAAAAAAGCTTCCAAGCTTTTTAAATTTCCTGTCGAAGTAGGTTCATTATTAAAGCTATAAGTGTTAAGACAAAATACCTTTTCCCCCTTGGCGCGGGTTTTAACAAACCAAATCTAAATGGTTCCCATAATTTTATTTATATCAAGAATAACTTTCTCGTGATTCTTCATTTATAATCGCCCGTGGTCCAGTTTCACTGATTATCTTCGAAATATACAGACCCAGAAGCAGTCGGCATACGAAAACGTCCGTTTCTCAGACTCAGCGTAAAGTAAACCATTCACTTGTTTATTTGCCGGGATTAAGTGCTTGAACTAAAAAAACGAGTGGTTTTGTAGGCAGCTTGCAATGTCCGGGTAGCAGAAGCATTTGTCATGCATCTTCATGATTTCGAACTGACACATTTTCATCGACACTCATATATATTTTCAGGAACCATATTTTCGCAAACGATCACAAGCGGACATTAAACTGATAATGTATTGGGCAAACCATCTGTTATATTCCGCAAAAAAAAACACTCAGCCTTTTATTATTTGCAGTTGTTCGTCTGGGGACTAGAGTTTGAGAATGTGTAGAAAGACACACATACATGTCTAAAATCGAGTATTACAAATCTATTCAACCTAAATCTAAAATAAACAACGTAAAGCTTCAGACAGCTGGCGTTCCCCGTCAGTGTAAAACAGAACGCACAAATGCCTGCCATTAAAACCCAGATCACTTCACGTAGTTCAAAAAGGGGTCGAATACATTATCGTCAAGCATTACGCGAGCCTGTGTCGTCGATCCCATCACTATAAAACTTCATGCTACAGTCTTCTAGGTATCCTTCTTCCCACAAGAAATTCGCTACCTCATATTGATCTCGACTATTGATACTCTGGATCCATTCCGATTTGTCCAGACGGTGTCCTTTACGCTTGCATTATTGCATGGCTTAGCAGCTTTGAGGATGATGCCTGTCAATTAATCAAAGCAAGCAGATTCACCTTTCCATGATCAGTTGTCCATCCTCCTGAGAGCGGCCTTTTATCAACGCTTTATCACCATTCGTTGGCAAAACGATGCTATCATAGGGTAATAGGGCTTACCGAGAGGTAAGGGATTCTTTATAGATTATGATGTTGTGCAGAAAACTATACAGGTCTTCCAAAAGAAGACGGGTGGAAGAGGAAAAAAAAGATGTAAAATAGCACGAGCATGCATGAAGGATTAGAGGTTTGTTATAATAATAATAATAATAATAATAACGATTTTTTGGAAATTAGGCGCGCAATAAGTTGAACGAAATGGTACGAGCGTTTAAAAATGCCACGAAGTCGTTTGTCTTATTTATCCACAGATAAAATATAAAAGATGATATTTACTAAAACTAAACAAAAAATTATATACGGCATCATACAGTGTTGGCTTTTCTAATCAGGACGCGGATTAAATCAAGTAACTTCGCTATACCGCTGATTAACCGAACTGGGAGTGCCGCTTCTTACGTCCATTTATCATGTGCCATTTAACAAACAGGTCGCGGCACCAATCTAAGGACACAATGCGCATACGTCAAGTTCTTCAGAACTATACCTTTCTTTGAACAAATAATTTTCGGTTTATCTTCCAGGAACCCTCCAATGTGGTTGCTAGCAGAAGAAGCGATTTGTCTTCTCGCAGGAAAGTTTTCGGCTTGTGATATGGGCCCCTTTGCTAGGAATACATACTATAGTGATACGCCAAGGCTGAATAGACCACATTATATTCTACCTATTATATATATATATATATATATATATATACTTTTTTTTTGAATAATCATTTTGGCATGCCACCATCTGAGTTTACAGCAAAACTCAGTTCCGAACAAAATATCGCCTACTTAATTTCTACGTCAGAACCGTTAGGGAAAGCAACTTCTAATTATGGTTCTAACTACAGCTAGCTGCCCGCAATAATTTATATTAGCCGATTGAGGAATAAAGTAGTTTTTCGAAACCGCATGTTTTCATCCGTGTTGATGAACAGACACTGTGGTACTATAGGCCAAAAGGCTTAAAAAAGGCGGGCGAAATTCGGTCGTATAATAGGACATGTGTTCGATTTAACAAAGAGGTCTAGTATGCACGCATATATATAATTGAACTATCACAAAATGTAGATAATCTGTCAATATTCATATGAACGCATGATGATCGACAAATCGTCGATATCAGTGAATAGAGAATGTCACCCTCTCGCACGTCATTCTTTATAAGAAAGAGTGTCAATTGTTAAAAAGCCAAAGAAATTGTATGGAAGGGTCATAATAGGACCCGATAAGGTTTTTCGTTCTTCTTCCCGATAAGGTCACACCTTTTTCTAGCTCATCCGCAGACTTCCTTAGTAAAAAAGTCTTCATCAAAAAGCTAAACATAGATCATATGGCACAAAAGTTGAAAAATTGAACTCTCTTGAGGTACCTTTCTGGCTGAAATACATCACGTAAATTTTGCGTCGACCTTACTAAATGATGAGAACAATAGTTTTCGGATATATAGTTTCTTAAAAAAAAAAAAAGAAGAAAACCTCTTTCCGGAATATT
This sequence comes from Varroa destructor, assembly GCF_002443255.2. Taxonomy (NCBI): domain Eukaryota; kingdom Metazoa; phylum Arthropoda; class Arachnida; order Mesostigmata; family Varroidae; genus Varroa; species Varroa destructor. Next base: position 46,684,183 of record NW_019211455.1, on the reverse strand, counting down.
CATTAGATATTATACCAGTCTGCTAACTGCCAGAACGAAATTGATTGTCTTTATTCCAAGTGATCGCAAGCCAAACATGTTCCGCGTTTGTCTGAAAGGTTCTTAAACAGACATCTTTTCACTGAACCGTCACCTAGATCTCTTTTTTTGTGATAGCTTCGAAACGACGTTGATCAGCGTTGTGACTGAGAGGCGATACAGGTCCAACTGAACTGTGAATGTAATCGGTTGCGCCCTGCATAAAAGCATATGAAATGTCCTCTTGGCCTTTTTCGAAATTATTCCCGAACTACCGTGTTAATGCCCTACAGATGTCAAGCCATATACTAGCGTAATCCTTGTTTACTTACTTGATGCTATCAAGTCCCGCGTAAGTGAATGTTTTTTTTTATTGCGAAACTGATGTTTCAGTGACAAAAGTCGCCTGAAACTAATTCGACGTAGCAGATGAAAAATTTCGTGATTGATCGTTTGTTAAGTGACACTCGTCGTCGGTTCTTCGAGACCCTGCCTGCGCTGGGGGCTGAGCTAACGTGGTCATGGGGGACATTGTAACTATATTTCAAGCAAATCTAACCGATTTTACTTTACTTTCCACCTTGAGGGGGCCTTGCTTACATAATTCGGCGAGGGACACACCCAATGGCTAAATAGAGCATTACTCACTTAAGCTACTACTAAGCTACTGAATCTAATACTATTTTAAGCAGGCTCTAAATTTTATAAGACAATATCATCTCGGCCACTTTGCACTGAGGGAAAATTGTGTATAACGTCCAATACTGGTAGCAGATTCTCGAATGGGTTTAGATTCGATAAAATACCCTAAAACTAAAAGTTTGGATGACGATGTCAGCCCTTCGATTTGAGCTTAACTCT